>NW_008347536.1:11042992-11043328 GCF_000622305.1 Nannospalax galili
CCCTTCTTTTGAGTTGTTGCCAGGGTGGCCAAAGGGACTCCCAGATAGAGTAACCCAGCATAGAACTGGGAAAATGAACAGCAGACTCCAATCTTATCTAAAGGAATATTGACAATTGATTGCTGCTAGATGAGGAACAGCTGACCCTCCTAAAACAAAGACCTCTAGATAGGCTGACTAGATTCACCAGAAGGGGAAGTAGTGGGGAATGGCTGGGGGTGCCAACAACACACCAGACAGTAGCAGTGATATGAGAGTATAAGGGCTCTAGTCGGGGGAGGGAGGCTATGGGAGGGTGCCATCTGGGAAGTGGGTGTATAGTTGAATAAGATGGTT
>NW_008347536.1:11043754-11059365 GCF_000622305.1 Nannospalax galili
TGAAATACTTCTTCTAATAGTGTAGTTATTAAAAATTTTTTAAAATATGGATAAAAATAATAATATATATATAAAATAAAGTTCCTTCTAGCCTCCAGCTTGAACTACAGGAAGTTCCTCTTGGCCCTCTTCCCTGGCCTCCATCGCTGATGGCTCTGCCCAGTTCTGTTGCTCAGCCACACTTCAGCCCTGCTGCACTAGCTGTATTTCTGGGACTACTGCTCTTGCTTGCAGAGATTCCCTGTGCCATTCTCCCGGCCTGGAGAATCTCTGCCAGCCCCCACTGTGAAGCCACAGTGCCTCCCTGACTCCCATAGATGTGGCCTCCACCTCTGGACTTTGTTCCCTTATTCACTATAGGCACTTTACTGTTCTATGAACCCATTAGGGATTGTGCGGACAGAGGGCAGGACCTTTGCCCTTTCTTGTATCTTATCTGAACTTTTACCAGGTTTTGACTCCTCACCTGGCCATGACCTTGAGGCTAGAGCTACAAAGCTCCAGGGATTGGACTTACCTTAACCTTCCCAGCATGCAGTACTTACAGTGGAGGAGGTAGATGTGGAAATGACCAATCTGACCTGAGCTATTATGAGTTTGGGGTGGTGTGTTAGAGAGACCAGAGAAGGGAGCAACGAAGACTCTGAACCCCTTGCACTTGGCAGCCTAGTGAGTTTCTAGTAACCACTTGTTTGACAGGCTGAACAGCTCTGGGCTCTGCATCTTACACAAGCCATTCCACTTCTTTAGGCCTCCACTTCCACATCTGAGAAATGGGGACATTGTCACTAATTCTTAATGCAGAGGTGTGAGCTAACTAGAAAAATGCATGAAACCAGTGCACTTTTCACAATGCTCAGCACATAGTAGAACTCAGTGAAGAGTGGTAGCATTGACTGAATATTGCTGCCTTATTGCCTAATTATTAAAAGCCTTGAATCTCACTAGAAACAAAGGGACATAAATGGGAAAAATGAGAGGACAAATATTCTAGCCCTCCTTTGACTTTTGCAAGATGTCTTAAAATGTGTCCGCTGCATAACTCTGGGAGGGAAGCTGCCATTAATTAGAACTCTTCTCCCCAAATCTTCAGCAAGCCAGAAGCTGGCAAACTTTCAGGAAACCAGATAACCAGGGCAGCAGCCTGACTGCTCTGGAGGGGAGCTGTGCTTAAGTGCTTGGGAATGCTGGCCAGCACCAGGAACGGAAGACAGAATGACAGAAAGCCCTTGCAGCCACTCACATAGACAGAGGGGCTGCCTCTACTGGCCAGGGCTCTGATCAAGGGGCTTGGTAGAGAGAGTCTATTCTCTGCAGGATGCTGGTCCATTTTTCCTTCTTTTTATTACATCCTTTAGAAGCTTTAGTACTCCGCAAATACAGCATCACTTCTGATCACCCTGTTTAACCAAACAGTAAGCTGGTCACAGCTCTCTGGTGCCTCTCCCTGTGTGTACACTGCCCTGGCTGCTGGGGCCCACACACTGGCTGTACAGATGGAACAGGCCCAGTCGTCAGAATAGCCTCCCTTATCAAGAACACCACCAAGACTCCCAGGGAGGACAGCAACAAGGGAAAGAAGGTGGGTTCTACCCAGTAGGAAGAGATTTCATGAGAAAGGCCCAGTAAGCTAGACCCTTGGAAAGATATGTTTTACAAGAAGAGGAAGTTATGTCTGTGAATTATCTGCCTGTGCCTGGGAGGTCTGAGCTGTAAGGAAGAATTGAGCAGCCCTAGTGCAAGCCCATCCCAGTGTGGAGTGTCCTGCAGGTGGAAGAAACATGATCTCCCAGTTGGAGGACTCAGCTGGGTCTTAAAACTATAAGTCAGTTCTGTGTAGAGACGGTGTCGCAGCATTAATTGCTACTTTCCCAGGCCCACAACCAGCCTCTTCTGATAAAGCTCACACACCTGCATGCACAGTGTGCTGGGGGCTGCTGATGAAGGACAAGTGAACCAATGTCCACCAATGCTCAGCTATGAAGAAGGGTCAGTGACCCCTCTCTCTGCAGATGGTCAGTTACTGATACTGGAATAATGACTTGACACCAGGAACTTTACAGTCACTCATTTGTGGGCAAGAAAACAGAGGCTGGGAACAGGAAGTTGACATGCTCAAGGTTACACAGCAGGTGGCAGAGTAGAGTTAGAAGCCCAGGTTCTTGCTTTCAAGTCCGTGCGCTGTCCATTGTACCTCACAGCATCTGGCTTGGCACCTCTCTGTGATTGTGCTTTGTTTTTATTCAGTTTCATTTATCTCCCACTAATGTATGTGCTGTATCCCATTTATTCCACAAACTCCTAGAAGATAGGTAAGTGAGAAAGCCAGAGTTCAGAGCTGCTAGTCAGAGTCAGAGCTGGAAATCCAGTTCAGGCCCATCTGAATGCATAGTCCACTTTCAGCCACAGACTGGAGAGTCTTGGCTGTGAACAGTCAAATCAGACCAGAGGTAGGTTCCTGTCTGAGTAGCTGCAGGGAAGGCCAGAGACTCCAGTTCACCACAGCTGGGTGCTGTGGGCAAGTGGACAAGTGGAAGGAACTGAGATGAAAAGACAGCTGGCCAGTCATGGGCAGTAGCAGAATGCTCAAGGGGGATTCTGCATCCAGATATACAGAGAGCTGAGCACCAGAGCTACAGGCCGCTTCCCATCTTCTTCCTGGATAGAGAGCAGACAGTCCTGGTATATGGAATGCTAGCCTTTTACAGGGTAGGGAACTGGGCAGGCTTCTTCTATAGGCAGGACCAGTGTTTGTATCACAACCAAGTACCATGGTAGCTTAAAGTCCTGCTACTGTCAGAGTGAGAAGTAACCAGAAGGTTCTATAAACTTTTCACAGTAACAACTATTTCTCAATTCCTTGCAAGATGTGTGGCTATCGCTTTTGCCATGGGGCAGTTTCTGCCTTGAGGCTGAGAGAATGAGCTGTCTAGGTGGCCGGAACAACTATAAGATATTTAACGTGAACATAACCACATTACCATGATCTCTAATAGGATTTGGTGTCAAGCGGAAGTCCAAGTTGGCCTCTGGCCCATATATATAGACCCAAGTTATTATGCTCAGTGTTAACCTAGTAGATAAATAAGAAAGAAATATTGCTCAAATCATTGTGTGACTGACCAATACACATTATGATGATTGTAAAGAAAAATCCATCAGAGGAAGAGAATTTATCCATCTTGCTAATCAATTTCTTATGTCCTGATAGAAGTAATTCAAGTGCATAATTCATGGACGCTATGTTGGCAGCTCTTGCTGGAAAAGGGGATCGGGGCTCTGCACAGTTTTATTACCACTAGCCCTGAACACATGGTTAGCTACTGCTGTTTTGAGAGAAGAGAGCCAGTAACAGGTCTAACTGAATATACCCGGCCCCGTGGAAGAGAAGAGACAGGGAAGACTCAGGTTTGAGGGGAAAGTTAGCAAAATGAAATTTGAAAAACTAAAAGGAATGAACAAGAAAACAAGCACTCCAAGCCCCCAAGAAGGAGCCCAGCCTTAGGACTTGAGGTCGAACACACTAGAAGACATGACCCACTGTTGCACTTTGTTATTTGCTGTGTAACAAGTATTGCCTGGCAACTGCTCGGGATAAAGCAGAGTGCCGGTCACGGAGAGGCGTGGATAAGAGGGAGGAGTGGGGTTGGACCCCTCCCTCTGCAGGTGTTTGCAAATGACTGCTAAGTAAAAGTGGTAGGTGACAGTTGAGATGGAGGGACATAAATTGCCATTAGGAGTTGGAAGAGAGACCTCTGTCCCTAAGGGGAATCTGGGGAAACTCCATAGAAGGGTCACTGTTTAAATTGGGTCTGAGGCTGGAGAGATGACTCAGTGTTTATGATCACATGATGTCCTTCCAGAGGACCCGAGTTTGGTTCTCAGCACCCGCATCAGGTGACTCACAACTACCTATAACACCAGCATTAGGGGATCTGGCACCTTCTTCTGGCCTCTGCAGGCACCCACACACATGTGATATGCACATAAATAAAGAATGAAAGTAAATCTTTAAAAAGAAATGAATCTGAAGGGTGTGGCTTGCACAGGTTGTCAAGGGGAGAGAGGATTTGAAAAGAACATTACCAGTGTTGGCTCCCCCAAGGAGGTTGAGAAGAGGAGGTGGACTCAGGCGACAGGACTACAGGGAGTAATTGAACCATAGCCTGAATAGGACAAGAGGCAGATCTTTGAGGCAAGGGTTTGGTAGAGGGGACTGAAGACGGAGTCCAGGTCTCATACACACTGAGCATACAATGTACAGTACAGCCAGACCCATCCTCCCCAGTGTTTCCTCAAGTGACGTTCTAGGGATTATGTTAGATTACACAGACTATTTCAGACATCGTATATTTACTCTAGTGAACTAGCAAAGCTGAAATTAGGTATAGTGAGTCATTGTTTCATAATGATATTGAATTTTCTGTTTTAAATAAGTTTGCTTAAGAAAATAAGCAATTTTTAAAAGCTAAATGAATAATAGGACAGATGGAATATGTCTATAGCAACTGTGTAAAGGCAGCACCCAAACAAGTTACAATGGGAGGGCATGTTCAGAAGGCTCAAGACCTGGCAAGTGACACCAGGGCAGAAAGCTTCAGAGGGTCTAGGGCCGACCATAGGGCCTGGGCCTCCCCGACTGACAGGAGATTGCTGCCACACTGCTTCTTCTTTTTTTTTTTCTCTCTTGAGGCAGGGTTTCCCTGAGGCCTGGAACTTGCTGTGGAGACCAGGCTGGCCTCTATCTCACAGAGATCTGCCTGCCTCCGCCTCCCAAGGGCTGTGATTAAAGGCTGAAGGCTGACACCCAGTCTTCTAATTTTAAAAGAAGAGCCAACATTAAGATTTTCCCCCTGAATTCTGCTTGTTTAAACATCTAATTCAAATTTTCAAAACCACTGTACAAACAAAAGCATCCATAGGAGGCCTGTTGGTGATACCTGCTCCAGGCGGTGACATGGCCTGGACAGCCCCACTTACGTCTCAAGCAAAAGTTTGATTGATTGATTTGGGAGGGGGGGATGCAGGCATGTACACGCCACAGCACACATGAAGAAAGTTAGGTCAACCTTCGAGTGTCATTCCTCACCTGTCCACCTTGATAGAGTCAGGGTCTGTGCTCACATGTAAGGCAGACTAACTGGCCCACGAACTTTTTGATGTTTTCCATCTCCCCAAGGGGCACATTGGGATTACAGATACTTTTGCTATTACATCCAGCTTGTACGTAGTTTCTAGGAATCCAAACTCAGACCATCAATCTTCTATATGGCCTCTTTTTACCCACTGTCTCCCCAGCACCCCCCAAACAAAAGTATTTTACACTCGAGTCATCTTTGCTTAATTTTATGCATTTTCAGATATAACCATGATGACTTCAGGGGTAGGGGTTTGTTTTTTGTGTGATTTATGTAAGCAGCAGTGAGCGGCTTGGTGACTAGTTTGGATAGATGATTGGAGAATAATTAGCAGACCCCCATCTCCACCTCCTTGGAGCCCGTTTCTGTTCCTGCATTGTCTGTCGTTGTGGAATAATTCCACACAAAGTGATGCTCATTAGATGGAAGTCTCTAGCCAGCAGCTGAGTTGAGCTTTTAAAAAGCTGATTTCTTAAGTAATTTGTCCCAAAGACAGGCTTGACATGAAGTTGGCACAATGATTAGCAGGTCACTGCGTGGGAGCAGCGAAAACTGATTATTCTGGATCTGGCTCTTGCTCCACCCTCACCCTTCCCAGAGCTGTTTAGCATTTCAAAAAGCCTTCTATTCTCTGAGAGCTACTCACATGATACCTCCTGGAGGACCAGGCCCTCCTCCTTGGAACTGGTCCACAAGTTCTTATGCATCCATGCATAGTTTAAAGTCTCTGTGCCCCTTCTGGCTTGTTTTCATAGGCCTGTGTATAAAGTTCCTTTCTTCCAGACCAGTGGCTCTTAGAGTGGTACCCAGGCCTTTGGCATCAGGATCACCTGGGCGCCTAGCACCTTACCCTAGATCTGTTTTTAAAAACTCAAGGGATGCAGCCCAGCAACTTATGTTTTAACAAACTTTGAGGTGAGTGACTTAGAAATCTCTGAGCTCACACAGGAGTAAGTCAATTTTATTCCTAAAGACCTTTTCTGTACCATGCATACATTTAGTATTAGGTACATGGTGGCTGAAGAGTAAACCGACACAGATATAGCAACTGTCTCTAACCCTCCCCTCAGAACAGAGCACCCAGATCTGCCTGCCCATAAAACTGATTGTCAATTTGATTGAATCAAAGAGCACCAAGGAGATTGGCAAAACATTCCTCTTGGTGTGCCTGTGAGGGTGTTTCCAGTGAGGACTAGGTAAGGGTCAAGACTACCCTTGAATGTGGCTGGCACCATTCCATAAGCTAGGGATTTGTAAGGAGCCAAGCCAGAGTACAGTCTCTCTCTCTCTCTCTCTCTCTCTCTCTCTCTCTCTCTCTCTCTCTCTCTGGTGGACTGGAAACCACTGGAACCATGAGCCAAAATAAATAATTCTTCCCGTTATCTCATTTATGTCAGGTAAATACCTGACATAAATACAGCAACAAAAACTTAACACACCACTGCCCCTGAGGACAAGGATTAGGCTTTGGGTCTTTCTTGACAGCATTAGCATCAATGAATATATGAATGAATGAATGACTAGAGAACAAATGAATGTACAGTGAGTGAATAGAGCCACATTTTAATTTTTCAACAGTAATAGGTCTCTTGTAAAACCTGAATTTCAATGATCAAAACCAAAGTAGTTGTCAGAATTTACTGGCCTGTAGAACATCCTCATGCAGTTCTGTTTCTTTAAGGAACTAGAGACTAAAGACCCAAAGGGTAGAATCCATACCGTTTTATTTTTTTAATTGAATTAGCAGTTGTGTAGGGGAAGAATCTGTAGATAGGGAGGAACAGAAATCAGGTTAAGTACTAGTCCTGACACTTAGCTTCATGAACTTGAACAAGTTTTCTCTGGGCCTCCAGTTCCTATCCCCATGTTCCCATTCCCCGTAAAATGGAAAACAATAAATCCTACCTTTTTCTTCTTACATGCAAGGCCTGTGTCCTCACATCCTACTGAATTAGTTTTTATTGTTGTTGTTGTTGTTGTTGTTGTTGTTGTTGCTGTGATAAAATGCTATGACCAAAGAAACTTAGGGAAGGGTTATTTTGGCTTATGGTTCCAGAAGAAGAATCCCTGAGAGGTGTGACAGCAGGTGGCCAGAGCAGGAAGCTGAGAGATTATATCTCCAGCCACAAGCAGAAAGCCTGGAGAGAGTTCGAAGGGAAGCTGTAAACTCTCAAAGCCCACCCTCAGTGACGTACTTCCTCCAGCAAGGGTCCATGATCTCAAAGTTCCATGACCTCAAACAGCACCACTGGCAGGGGAAACAAGTGTGAAAATACGTGAGCCTGTGGGGGACATTTCTCTTTCAAACCACCACACCTACACAAAGCAGTATGACCAAGTGCACCTGCATGTGGAAATGCTTTAAAACATCAAGTTCTGTGCTTGTCAGTTTTCCTCTAAGCCTGCAAATGTCAACCACGTCAATCCCGAGAAGGCGGCCTGGGGAGTGGATGTCCAAGGGGCCTTTAGTTCAGGAACAAAAGCATGTCAGGTGACTCAAGGAAAAAGCCAGCACGGCAGTGAAATCATTTCCCAGAAGGCTGTGGTTTGGGGCAGAGAGGGGCCCTGAAAATCCTCCAGGAATCGGGCACCTTGGGAGCCCCCTTCATTCTGTCCTTGTGGGTCTCCCTTGCCTCTTGTTTCTGGTCTCTCCCTCAGAGCTATAGCTCTACACATCTTTCTCAGATGGCAGCCTGGTTTCCTGTCCTCAAGCCCTCTTCCTCTTGCTTAGGCTCCTCCTTAGCCCTAATGGCCTCTCTGAGTTCTCTCCTTCCATATATCCCTGGACTTTTTGTTTGTTTAACAGAGTATCAAGTAGCCTTGGCTGGCCTCAAACTCCTGTGTACCCAGAGGCTGACCCTGAACTTCTGATCCTCCTGCCTTCACCTCCCAAGTGCACAGCATGGTTCATGTCTTTAAGCCTTTGTTCCCACTGCCAAATGCCACATTCTCAATTTTAAAACTATATCTTGCTTTAATTGACATATGACAGCTGTACAAAATAGGAGTAGAGTGTGGCATTATCAGTGCATGTGAACAATGTGTAGTGATCATATCGTAGTTATCGGTGTATCTATCATTCTAAACATTTATCATTTCTTTGACAAATGTTGGAAACATTCAAAGTCCTCTCTGCTAGCTGTTTTGAAGTATGAAATTAATTCTTGTCAACCACAGTTTACCTTGCTGTGCTACAGAATGTCAGAAGACCCAAGAGTGTGGTTCAGTCTGTGAACGGGCTCTTTGAGTCAGATGCTCAGCTGTCCCATCAACTGTGGGCAGTGGGAAGGTGGCACCATGCAGCCTGCCTGTGCATGCTGCTTGGGGAGAAAACTGGGTGGAGTATTGCTCCCTAGAAGCACCTGTGGCTGAAAGATCCTGGGAAGGAGAGGCATCTCCAAACAGTGATCACTCATCTCTCCTGCAAGTCCTTTGTGCTTAAACAGCAGGGCACTTGTCAGTCTCATTACCATTTGGCCTGTGTCCCAGGGCCTCTCCAGCATGTGCTCATGGTCAACGTTGAAGCAGGAAGGTACCCATGTAGCATTCTGTGGACAAGGTTGCAGAACCAGAGTGGTCACCCACCCTGTGACACCTGAGAAGCCACAGCCCTGGGAAGAGAGTCAGGGCTCAGCCAAAGGCAGCAAGTGAGTGCAGTGTTCGGGTCTGTTTGAGTCTTCTTTCACAGGGTGGTTGATAGAGCCTGCTCTGAAAGGAGCAAACGCTCTCCTGCCCTCAAACCATAAACATCAGTATGATTTGCTCAGTTTTTCCAGCCAGTTCTATAGTTTCCAAAGTAGCAACACTGGGTTTGACACTAGGTCTCAGATGTTAGACTTGTCTTTGACCATCCTCTTCACCAGAACACTTCCTGAGCCAGAGTAGAGGCTCAGCAAATACTAGCTGAGCAAATTAAATAGAATTTAAAAATGAAAAGAAAGGCCTGAAAGAGGAAGAGACTTGGCCAAGGTCACTTAACAAGCTGGTCACAAGAGGATGATAAGCGCCAGTTTCTTGGCATGTTCTTTTATATCATGATTCATAGTCGAGTTTCAAGCTTTATCTTTAATCCCCCACCCAAGGTCTCCCCACCAATATACGTTCTCCTCGATGTCTGACCTTGTAGGTCACCTGGTCCATTCATTTAGTCCTTCGGCTAGCAAGCATTCACCAAACCCCAGCTTTGTGTCAAGGATCATATCCTTTTGCCATAGATTCAAAGCTGACAAGCACATTTCCTGCCTTCCAGGAGTCCTCCATATTTGGGCAGATACCGTCACATAAGTAGAATGCAGCCCAATGAAGTGAATAGTGTTCTGCTCTGGACTCTTGCAAACTTGGTTTCCCAAGGACCATCCATAGTCCTTACTCACTGATAAGTCAGTCTATCAGGGCCATGAAGCAAAATCTCCTTTTCGTTTCATATAATAACCTTTCAGATATCTTTAAAACAGACATCATACTCCTTTAGTAAGCTAAATTCCCAATCCCTTCAAGAATTTGAAATGGGGCTTCAGGTTCACTTATCTTTCCGCTTGTTCTCAGTGAATGTGCCCCAGTTTATGTTATCAGTCTCTTGAATGTGGCTGCCAGATGTGAACTTCTGAACTCCAAATATGATCTGAGAATGCAGTGAAGCCCAGCGACAAGCTCACAGTCACAGACTGCATTCTAGGCTCTGTACACCTAGGAATATAGGCTAGGGAAGCAGGGGCTTTCTTGGCTACCAAAGCATTCCCTTGAGGCCGATTATTGTACCATATCTTCTGCTCTAACCTCTGTCCTCCACCTCCCCATTGTGTTCCTGCTTAGTTTTCAATACAGCAAGTGTCATTGACCATTTGGTTTATGTTTAGCCCTCATTAGACTCCTTGGGGAACCAGACATGGCATCTGTCTTCAAGGAGTTCTCCATCTCCTTGCTTTTCCTCTAAAGAAAAAATAAGCAAAGAACCAAGACTGCTAGAATCAAGGGAACACTTTTTCCTAGACCCCTCCTCAGAGCTTCTCTTAGTAGTGGTTTGGTAGACTTCTGGTTATGACTGAAAACAGATCTTCATCTCAAATGCCAGCACAGAGCTGGCTTCAAGCCCAGGCTGTCAGGGGTTCTGTCAAATTTTTGTCATTGTGTTGACCTAGATGGTTGCAGACTGAAGGCCTTTGAATTCCATCATCTGCAAAGAAAGCTGGGGTGCCTACAGGGACTGACACCTCACAGGCCACAGAACAGCTTTCCAGCACCTGGCACCTGCCCAGCGCCAATCTGGAGTGTGCAAGAAAAAAGTTCTTTTACATGTTGGCATGAGTCTGCCAGAGTTGGGGCTTCAGGGAGACAACAGGTTTAATTTGCTTTGACAGAGCTTTCCCCCAAGAGAAAATTTACCCAAACACCCTGCCCCCTACGAACCAGGAATATGGCTTGTTTGCTTTCCCATTTTTACCATGGGGGAGTTTCTGTGTGTTTGGCATGTGTATATGTTTACCCCCAATAACCCACATTTCCTTATTTGGATTTATTAGACCAACTGAGTGTTTTGTTTTAATTCACAAATGGAAGACATATGTGAACCTTCCTCAAAGCCTCATGACCAACTCTGCCAGGTCCTAGGTCTACCACTTTACATGCACAGCATAACGCTCTTTGTTCTTCAGAATAACTCTCTGAGGTAGGTGCTGTTGTTAACCCATTTCACAGATAAAGAAAGTGAAATGTAGATATGCCTTTGTCCAAGGAAACATGGGTCCTGGTTCCAGAGCCCATCTTTTGACCCCAGCCACACAGAACTTACTAAAACATGATTCACTTACCAGATCCACCTTATCAGCCATGTGACCTTGAACAAATGATGTCAGCTCTTAATCTCCATTAGGACTGTACAATGACGACCCAGTACCTATTTCCTTTTATTATTGTAAGGATTGAGTTAGACTACATGCTTATATTCATAGATTAATTTAAGGACATGATAAGACTCTCTTGGACTCTTCCCTCAACCTGGAGTTGTAGAATTAAATCCTAGCATTGCTATTTGGTCTTTTGTTTTTAAATCTCTTTTTAGGTTTTCATCATAAACTGAGTTCAGTCTTTGTCAGGAACAGAAGGAATGTAACAGATGTAACATAAAGTACACATTTTATTCATTAAAACCAAGGTCACATCTTCCACTTGGTTGTCTCGAGGTCCAAGTTCAATCTTGTCTGTAGCAGTAGCTGCCATCATCCTCCAGGGCAGCCGGGAGTAGGCATCAGAAGGTAGATCACTGTTTGGTGGTCCTCAGTTCTTCAACCAAGTGCTTTCAAAGACATTCTGACAGTCACCTTTTTGACTTAAGGAGAGACACAGAAACAGAGAAAGAATGTATACGTTAGAACCACAGGAGTCTATTAGCTCAGACATATCACAAGGGAACAGACTTGGAAGACATGCTGGGTAAGCAGGAGGGACTGAAGACAGCAAGTGATGCTCCTTCTTCCCTTGGTCCTGGGTCCAACACCCCTCCTCTAGGACTACAGGGATTGCCTGCCTAGACCAGGGTCACAAGCAAATGTGCCCATTATACCCATGCATGGTAAGCTGCCTTGCTTTTCTAGCATCACTACCCTGAGAAGCAGGAGGCTCCTGGGCTGCTTCCATGATCCTCCTCTAGTCAACAGCCGCCTTGGTGGTACCCTACAAAATAAGGCTATGTTTTTTTCAAAGCAGAATGAGCAAATGCAAGTAGAATTTCCCAGGCCTCTGCCCTAAACGCCAAAGGATTTCATTGTCAGATGTGACCATATTTCTCCTTGATCCAGCTATGCTAAGGATTTGGTTCTGATAGAAGAAGGTAATCAGACAGAATGAACTCCACAGTGGGGTTCCCAAGGCCTCTGTTGCTGCCTAAGTTCCGAGTCTCCTTCTTGGAGCACCTCTGGCCTTTTGTCCTTCTGCAGATGCCCCTGTGTATCTCGAACAATATTATGTCCAATATCCATAGTACGTTCCCACTCACAACCCATGTCCAGAGAAAAAGTGAAGGAGAAACCTTTAAACTCCATATTCTAAAATAGATGGAAGAAAAAACAAGTTCCAGAAAAATCAAGTTTCCTACCAAGGATGTGATAGAAAAACAAAAGCCAAGGTGAAAAAGGCCTGTATTTTCCAACGTACCGTACAGCCAATTATGAAAACCACTTACTCACAGGCAGTTGGAGTCTTAATTCCCATCCAAGTAGATCTGAAGGCACACCTTTTAAACGAAAGCAGCTGTGGCGTGTGTGGACTGGCAAAAGGAATGCAGGAGCAGAGACTCACCAAACACTAATTGGGAACATACAACATGTTTATGTAGTAAATTTCACACTTCTCACAAGTCAGCAAATGTTGCTTCTGCCTCAGAGTGTAGCATAGAGATTTCTAGATGGTGAGTGGAGACTGAGCTTTCATGGCATCCCAACTAGACCCCAAGTTGCTGAAAATCCTCCAAGTGGAAGCAAAATTATAAACAGAGACTTCATCAAATGCAAATATTCTCCAATGGCTCTCTCTTCTGTCACATTGCCATCTTCAAATTATTTTGTGTCTCCTAAAACTTCTGCCTTCCCAGACACCAACAGTCCAGGGCAAGTTTTGAGCATCCAGGCTTCCATGACATTTAGCAACTGACACTTATTTAGCCCAGAAAATGTGCTTTCCTCATTTTGTCACTGGGAAGGCTTTTTGGTGGGTGATAAACAGGTTCCTGTCTTACAGACTTTGTAAATCAAACTCAAAAAAGTGTACAGTATTCAACTGCAAGTGGAGCCTGTGGAAATTCAGCTAGTAGTACAGTGATTTTCTTAGTAGGTGTATTCTATGCCTTTGGCTTAAGATGGACTGAACCATTACAGTTTAGACCTGGGAGACCATCTAGATAATTCTTTCAGTAATAGAAGCAAATATAGACCGAGACCCTTCTGTGGACTGGATTCTAGGATAAAAAGTGAATAAACTCAGTTTCTGAACTCAGAGGTTCATAGTCAACAAAGGTGACCATACGGTGTTTCCAAAGAAATGAAGAAAAAGAAACCTGAAATCAATTTGGCCAGCTAAGCTGACAAGAAGGCCTCTCAGAGATTGTGGCAGCTTCGAAAGAAGGAATAGAAGGTTCCAATCTGGGAAACATGGATGGATGGGAAAAATGAACACAAAGATGAGGAGATAGGTAGAGGAGGGTCCAAGGCCAATGCCAAGGCTCCCAGACATTCCAGAGCAGGAAACCAGGACCTTGGCCTTCTGTCCTCCGTCCTGGGTGCCTGGGCTATACCAGGTCAGGGGGAACTGTGCCCCACTGTAGTTAGCAGTAGCTTAAAGGGAAAGCAATCTGGCCCTAATCTTGACCTGAACTCTTATGTTTTAAAAGAACATTAAAAACCCAGCATAGAACGGGGAAAATGGGCAGCAGGTCCCAACTCTTGCCAAGGAACTACTGGCAACTGATTACTGCAGGGTGAGGGAGAGTAGATCTTCTTTAGGGGAGTGACTGTAGATAGGCTGACTAGACTCCAGTGGATGAACTTGCACTGGGAGACATTTGGATACAAATGCTGGACCAGATAGGACTTAACATATATGACAGAATACCTGAAATCTGGTGGAGGGGACTATGGGAGGCAGGAAGGGAGGAGGAGAGTCTTAATTTGATTAGGATATATTATATGAAATTCACAAAACTCAGTAAAAATTAAAATAAATAAAGTATTTTAAAAAATAAGAACATTTAAAATGATTCGTCCTGAGTGGCTTTTATTTTCAAAGGGATGGAAGCCACTATCGATTTAAATGGCAAGGAACATGGACTCTCCCAGACTAAGCCTGTAGAGAGTAGATGTTCAGGCCCTGGCCAATGAGCCTTACTCTTTCATGTCCCAGATAGACCACTTGGCTCTGAAGTGAGGTCACATGTTGCACTAGGGTCTTTTGCTTTCAACTCTATATTCTTGAGCTAACTCTGAAGGTTCCAGAATTTTCTGCCACCCTTCTCTCCAACTCTAACTCTGACTCTACCAACTTACTCTGTGACCTTGGGGAGTCACCACCCTTGCTGAGTCTCAGTTTCCTTCTCTGTTAATGAGAGCATAGAGCTGGACAATCTCTTGGAGTCCTTCACTCTCTAAAAGTTCTAGAATTCTCTGCTTAAGTTCTTCAACTCCTTTGCTGCCCTCAGGGTTGGCTTCACTGGTTCAGACTGGCTTTGCTCCTCTCCCCTGGCTTCTGCTGTGGAATGAATTTGCACAGTGCCTAGAGAGCATTATGTTTGGAAGAAGCCTGGGCTTGGAGTCCAAAGGCCTGTGTTCAAATCCTGCCTCTGTGACTTAGTATCTGTGGCCTTCAGCAAGTCCCTTCATCTCAGCTGCTCTTTCTAGTAAAATAGAAATAATCATACATATATACTTGTCAGATTTGATGACAGTGACATGAGATAGCTTTGTGGAAATGCACAGAACAGAGCATGCATTCTGGACATAGGTGCATCTTTGCTTTGTTCTGCATCCAATATGACTGAAAAAATGACTTTGCCAGTAAGTCAGTTTTCTAGATACTCTGTTTACTAATTAGAACAGCAAACTGCCTAGTTTTTTATTGAAATCTTTCGGAAATTGATTCTGTTTCCTTGATGTGTCACACAGAAAGCTGACTAAAGATATTTGGAAGAGTCAGAGGAAATAACAGCCCTTCCAAAAGTGGGCTATATAGCTGAGTGTGGGGCAGAATGGGGACAGGGAAGAAAAGGTCTACACCTTTTGACTGAACCTGGATTTCTCATTATAGAAAACTGGGACCAATGAAGGATTTTTAGCATAAGAGTGACAGGATCAGATTGGCATCACAGAGATCACTCAGGCTGCTTGGGTGAATAAGTCAGACAGGGAATAGAAAGAACACTGAAAGACCAGCCAGGGGCTACTTTAATAATCCCAGCAAGGGATGGAGAGGATCTGGGTGGATATATGGAAAGTAAGAGGTGGGAGAAGACAGATCTGCACATACCCAAAAGCTTTATGAAAAAACAAACTAATGGAATAGAATTCCCACCTAAAGATCAGTGCAGTTCACGAGTTCAATTGTTTTCTCCCAACAGTTTTTAGCCGTATAACTAACAACACATTTATAAAGATACATTTCATTTGATTTATAAAGTTTTGGTTCAGGGGCTGGGAGTGTGGCTCAGTGTATAGAGTGCCCCCTACCCTACACAAAGCCCTGGGTTCCCTCTTCAGCACTGCATAAAACGGGGTATGGTGGTACACAACTGTATCCCAATACTCTGGAAGTGGAGACTGGAGGATCTGAAGTTCAAGATCACCCTCAGCTACATGGCAAGTTCAGAGTCAACACAGACTATATAAACCGTGTCTCAAAAATCAGTGTGTGTGTGTGTGTGTGTGTGTGTGTGTGTGTGTGTGTGTGTGTTCAGGTTTTCACAGAATACATCCTAATATGACTTGAGACATA
>NW_008347536.1:11064867-11101629 GCF_000622305.1 Nannospalax galili
GGTCAGAAGTTTTCAGACTTTCTCCTTGGGTCTGGAATCTTCTAAGAATGATTTTGGCCTCAGGAACTTGGATTTTGGACTGCCCTGAGACCCTGGCTGTGGCCATGCCATGCAGGGATGCAAAGGCAGATGGGGCGGGAAGAAGCCCCAAGATTTCCCAGGGAGTGGATTGAGTAGCTGGGTTGTACTGGATGCAAAGGATCAGGGAGAGTAAAGGCAAGCCTCAGAGTCCCAGAAAGAGGCTGTCAGCACCAGAAAGAGGCTGGGGGGTGTTCCAGGACCAGGGAAGTAGAGGGAGGTGAGGGCAGGGCCCGGACCAGAAGCTGTGCTCCTGGGGCCCAAGAAAGGCACTGCGTTGGTCTGGGTGAGAAGGATCAGGAAGCAGTATTGGTTCCCCAGGTGTCTGGGGCCCGAAGACTAGGAATGGCGCAGGTCCCAAACTGGGAGTAGGGAACAGCGGGGGAGATGGCAGGATGAATGTGGCTTGGGGGGTCAGGCCTGAGGATAGTAGTGCAGGCTAGGAGAGTTAGCTGGTGGTGCTGGCCCAGGGAAGCAGAGAGGGGTGAGGGCGGGGCCAGGACCAGAAGCGGTGCTCCTGGAGCCCAAGAAAGGGACTGAGTTGGTCTGGTGAGAAGGATCAGGAAGCAGTATTGGTTCAAGACTAGGAATGGCGCAGGGCCCAAACTAGGAGTATAGAACAGCGGGAGGGATGGAAGGGTGAATGTGCCTTAGGGAGTCCCGGCGCGAGAGTTGCGCTATAGACTTACCCCAAGAGGCCTGAGGATGGTAGTCAAGAGTGAGGCATTTTAACTCCATTGGTTCCTTCCAATTACTGGGACCAGATATTTCAAACAAGTGGGTCTTGCTTCACCAGAGTCTTGACTCTGAACTCTGTGTGTGTGAAGCCATTTCCATTTTCAGCTTTCTCCCTCTCTCTCTCTTTCTCTCTCTCTCCCTCCCTCCCTCTCTCCCTTCCTCCCTGCCTCCCAGAATCAGTGGATAACTGCCCCAGCAACTGCTATGGCAACGGCGACTGCATCTCAGGGACCTGCCACTGCTTCCTGGGCTTTCTGGGCCCCGACTGCGGCCGAGGTGAGCACTCCCATGGGGCTCAGGGTGTCCATTCCCCAGACCCTGTAAGTAGCTGGGGTATACTGCTCAGAGGAAGTTTAAGACTCAGGCAACGTTCTGATGTGCCCAAGAAAGAATGTCAAGGGCCTTTCTCCAGTAACCTGTCAAGAGGAGCTCAGCAGGCAGAGCCACATCTGAGCACCCATCTTTAGCTACCTGTGGACAGTTGGGTAGGTTAGGACTGGAAGTACTATGTCCCTTACTGGAGCAGGGAGAGTGGAGGTGGGGGCATCCTTTGGAAAGTTGATTTCCTCTTCAGAGTAATCATCACTTCTTACCAAGCATCTTTGAAGGATCTCCTCACAGAGCATGAGCTATCCAGCCTGTGGGTGGGAAGCACAGTGAGCCATTACACCTCTTCCTGCCTTCCTACAATGCAGACAGAATCTCAGCTAAAATACAAGGAGAGGGACTTGGAAGCCCACTGCTCCTCTCACATGTACCTTAATGCTGTGTTCAGCACCTGCCCTGCCAATGGTGACAACTTCTGAGCTAGTCTGAAGGCACCTGAGACCTACCCTGCTTTGGGCCTTCATTTCTTACCTAGAGGCATAAACAGGGAAACTGCAGGAGGAGGGTCTGTGGTCCTTAGAAGTTGGAGTTCCCAGTGGTAAAACAAAAATAGCCTCTTGTCTGCATTTTTCCATCTCTTCCCTTACCCAGCAGCCACTGGCTTCATGCACATTTAGGACCCCACCCCATCCAGTGCTGAATACTGGGGTTACACCACTTACCCAACCCAGATTTCTTAGGTTATTCAGATGATCAAATAAACCGACTATTACAAAGCAACATAATAAAACTAAACAGAGGCCACAAGGTTCACTGCAGCTGACTCGGCTTGACAGGAAGATGATCTGCTCAGGAGGCTTGGCGAAGAGGTGGGGCTGGATCCAAGTCTGAGGCTTGCAGAGTTAGAGAATGGAAGGCAGAGATCATTTACCAGGCTGAGGGGGAATAGTGCCCAGCAAATCCTACCCAGGACGCAACTCTGGGGATTCTGCTTACTTTAGCTACTATGAAATATACTCAAATTGAGGCATGTGAGCTGGGGGCCCTGGGGAACACAGTGATTACCTGCTGAGTGCTTTAAAAAGAAAAGAAGCCAGGTGGGGGCCGATAAAGGTGGCTCAGGGAGAGAGATGAGTCATTCTAATGAGAATGACTGTCTCATCCCATCCACACTTAGAGTCATGAATAAAACAGCCTTTTTGTATCTCAGTAAGACAAGCAAGTACTTACAGCACATTGCAATATAATTTATTTTTATATAGTGTCCTTTGTAGAGATGATCACAAAACTCTTTATGCTAAGAGGCAGAGTAGAAAGATAATACTTTTAAAGAGCCAAGTTGAGCTCGGCTGTTCTCTTGAGGGGCTGTGGCATGAGGGGCTGGAATGGGGGCTTGAAAGACAAGGGAAGGAGAGACTTGCCAGGGTTAAAGACAGCAGTAAGTGGTGGTGCAGAGGAGGTGTGGGGAAGCGAAAATGAAGTACTATTAGCAGGAGAGTGGTGGAGGAGAGATGTAGGCAGCCAGGAGGCTCAGACGTTGTCTTTTTCCAGTGATGATGAGAAGCCAATAACAGCACTGGCTAAATAAACTCCTAGTAGCCAGGGAGCACCATCTAAATAGGATGGGGCTGGAGAAAGCAGTACCTTTTGACAGCTGCTGGCCCTCACACCACACACCTTCACTTCTAATTCCGGGGGTGTTTAAACTAGAATGAAATAACACAAAGGAAGCAGGTGATGGGTACATGTAGATGTTTGTGGCAACGTGATTGAGGCTATCAGTCAAGCTGAGAGGAGAGGGGAACAAAGACCAACTGTGGATGACTCACTGGGGCTTCTGGTCCTGTCTCTCCAGCCTCCTGCCCTGTGCTGTGCAGTGGGAACGGCCAGTACATGAAGGGCAGGTGTCTGTGCCACAGCGGCTGGAAGGGTGCCGAGTGTGATGTGCCCACCAACCAGTGCATCGATGTGGCCTGCAGCAGCCATGGCACCTGCATCATGGGCACCTGCATCTGCAACCCTGGCTACAAGGGGGAGAGCTGTGAGGAAGGTGAGACTCATGGGCTGGAATGGCATGCTGTCCTCTGAGAAGGAGGCCAGCCTCTAGCAGGGAACAGCTATCAAGGGTACACAATTTGGAATCAGATAGACCGCTGAGTCCTGGCTCAGTTTCCTCCTCTATAAAGTGGGGCTACCTTCCTCAGAGGGCCATTGCAAGGGCTGAATTAAATAGCCCATGTCAAGCACTTAACTCAGTGGCTGACACCTAGTAAATGCTCCATAAATGTGGCTCTTATATAGAAGTGGTATTATTCTGCAGGAAACTCAAGCTTCGACCCACTTACTTCATCCATGGTTTGGAAATGGATGGACTTTGCCTTTGCCCTTGACAATGTATTCATGTGCCATTTCTTCCTGCTTCCTACTACCCAGAGCCCTGGCCCCTTTCTCAGTGGGAGAAAGAAGCTTCCTAGGAAAACTGACCTTCTAAACCCATTTAGTAGTTTACAGGGAGTCTCAAAAAAGAGAATGTTAGCAGGACATTTTCCAAGAGTGGGGATCTAGGCAGGAGGGATTAGTGCCTGTTTCAGCTACCTATAACCCTCGAGAGGGCCTTTGAGTCCTGATACAGCCCTCTTAGCTTTGAGGGTGACAACAGCTGTTCGGAGAGGTGAGCAACCAAAATAAAGGGACTTGGTTTTCCCACCTGGAAGGTGAGAGCTTTCTCCGATTTCCCTTCCCTTCTGGTCACTTGAGATGAAGACCCTGCATAGGAGAGATTCCTATTAGAACCATGGGCTGTCCTACCAAAAGCCCTGCCCATGTGGCATGTCCCCAAATGGGAGGACACTGGACAGTGCTCCAGAGCTGCAGGGTTATTTTCAAAGAGAGGGAAAAAAAATGCTTGAAACTCTGATTTACGTTATCTGCTTGAAAAGAAATGTTTTTCCTCCTGCTCTCTTTTCTGAAGCGGGCCATCTGGGACTGATTCATTTTTATGATTTCTTTTTCTCTGCTGAAATGTGCTTGTATAGGCCTGTGTTCATAATAAGGTTTTTTTTTTTGGGGGGGGGGCTTCCTCCTTCTCTCTTCTTCTCCTCCCTCACCTTCCTGGGCTCTGTTGCTAACGGTTCCCTGTTTATAAAACATCAGCTAACAAGCTGACTTTTTTCTTTCTCTTCCTCCTTCTGAAGTTTATGGCCCCATATTTTTTAAAGCTTGAACTGAACCAGCAGGATGCTTGGAGGGGGTTGGGGGAAGGGCAGAAGAGAGCAAACTTAGATCTTTTGCAGTGAAAAGTGAGACACTGCATTCTTAGTCCTTAAGGGCATCTAATCACTTGTGTGGTCACTGAAGCGTGGACCGTTTTGGGGGAAAGGCACTTGTTTGCAGTGTGGCCATGCAGGCATCATCGTTTCATTAATGGGCTAAAGCTTCTGCCAGGAATTTTGGCTCCAATGACAAGCTCTGCAAAGGAGGAAAAGGGAACTATTTGGCCGGCCTTGTAGAGCGAATCTAAACCAAGGTGGCCTACCTCCCTGACATCCTTCCTTCTTCATCTCGTGCTCTCCACCAAGCTTGTTGGTTCTCCATGTGTTGCATGGGGCTTTGTGGGAGAAAGCCATGTTGGTGAGGCTGTCTCCGTGTAAAGGAAGATGGCCTTATCCTGTCCTGGATCTTCTGTCACCTGGAGGCCCAGGAGGGGACAGACCCAGTCGGCCCATAGCCTCTTTGGCAGAGCACTGCCAGTGACATAAATTGGGTTGAGAATCAGGGATCAGGGCCAGTGCTGAAGAAACTCAGCTAGTCTAGGCAGGGTGCAAGGAGCTGCCTTCCCCCTGCTGGGCAGTCTGTGAACTCCTCATTCTTGTGTGCCTGGTCACCTGGAGACATGAAAACCAACTGTCTGGAGATGACCTCTCATCAGCTTCTTCCTGTTCTTTGTTCTCCTGTGCATGTGGGATTCCCTTTGCTGGTTCCTAGGTCCCTACCAGACTCAGTGTCTAAGGAAGGACAGGCCTGTCACTAAGCTTGACACCCTTCTGACTTGATGGCTAGCAATATGGATTTACAGAATCCACAGTGAGGGTACCCTGGGATCCTCAGAGATGGATTCAACCCAAAGCTGGGACCAGGCACTCAGAAGACGGGAAATACCTGCCTAGGCCTCTGGGTAGGAATCGCTGAGCTGTTTCCTGTCAAGTTGGAAAGCACACCGAATCTGGGGAATTACCATAGTAGCCTAATGGGCTGGAATAATCCTTCTGAGGGTCTGGGATCTGAGGCCCGTCATGAGAATTTATCACTGTTGTTGTCTTTATTATTTTTAATTACCAGAACTCCGGCAGGCTATGCTTTAACCATTACTAAATGGTGTCTGGAGACTGGGGAAAAGTCATTTGCTCTCGTTGGGCTTTATAAATTCCTTACATTGCCCTGTTTCTTTCCATGTTTTGAGTTGGTTTCTATTTTTAAACAGTCTTATATGTTTATACAAGCATAAATACACACATCTATTTTTGAACCTGTAAGATTATAAAAGAAAACTGCAAGAGATCTAGGCAAGGAAGAGAGATTAAAATGTAAATTCCTCCTGTGTTGTCTTAGGAAAATTATTTAACCACTCTGTGCTTCAGTTTCATCACCTATAAAATGAGGGCACTCACACCAGCTACAGCATACATATGTTGCTAGGATTAAATGAAACTATATAAAATGTTTAATAGTAAAACACAGCACAGAAGAGCAACTAAATGAAGGTCAATTTTTATTACTGCCATTACTGTGTTTTTAGCAACTAGTTATGCCTGGCCCCTTGTTTCTCACTGAGATTGTTAAGTTAAAACTTCTTTAAAAACTGAAATGATGAAAAGCCTTTTCAGTAGGCTGGTCCTCAGAACAAATGTCCTAGGACTTTTCATCTGTAAAGTCTCTGCCCTTTTGTGCCTCTGACTCTTTTATAGACAAGCTAGGTTTCCCAGTCTTTTGTACAAAAGTCAAATATACTGGATTATACATGAAATGAATAAATAAATTTCAGATGCTTGAATTATAAATTATTCCTGACCATAGTTTGCAAAAGTCTCACTACTTAATGTCCTGAGATAGAAAAATAACCCTTTGCAACATTTCTGTTCATAGAGCTCCTTCAGCTCTTCAGGGCCACTTGCTCCCTATAGGTAGGGATTGTTGGCCTTGTCTTCTTTACAGTTAGAAAGTGCAGTGCTTCCCATTCGGTGAGAGTCCCTGTCTCAATGCAGTAGGGTAGAGGGGGTAGAGAAAGACATCTGATGGTTGCTGTATCCTCTGCATGCCCATGCATAAGCATGTACACCTGCATATTCACACACATGTAACACACACACACATACACACGCGCACACACATACAAGTTGGGGAAAAAAATCATCTCTGGCAAACTATATCTGTGTGACCTGGCATAAATTATTTACCCTTCTGAGTATCCGTTTCCTCATATGAACCCTCACTGGGTTATTGAAAGAGCTAAATCTGATAGTGCATTAAGCGCTTACTAATAGCACAAGCCCAGAGTAGGCAACCCACAGTGTTAAAACCCCTTGACCTTGAGCCCTTGGAGCCCTGCAGTGGCCACCCAGCTGCAAGCCACAGCTTTCTAGCTCACCACTGGAGAAGTTGTGCTGACTATGCACACATGGTACTGAACTGTCCTCAAAAAAGTTGCTTTCAAGGAGAAGTTTGGAAATTAATGTCAATCACATGAATTTGGGGAGCATAATGAAATCTAATGAAAAAGAATTATAAAATGGTTCTCTTTAATCAAGGACTCTGCTTTGGTCTCATGCTCGTAAGTAAGACTGTGTTATACATAGTAACAAAAATGTGTTCCTAAAAACTTATGGGCTATCTCCCCTGTGTTGGGCACTGTACTCAGGTGGGAGATAGAGATGAGTAGTCTCTTCCTCTTCTCCTCTCCTCCCCTTCCCTCCCCTCCCTCCTCTCCTCTCCATGTTTTTACAAAGATGTTAGGCTCTGAGTATCATGTAAAGTTTAATATGTATTTATACTCTGTCCACTTTGCAAACAAAAGAGTAGGAACTTGTAGCCACATTTCACAGGAGAGGAAACTGAGCCTTGAAGAGTTGGGAACCCAGATCTACCATTTGCTGGAGTCCTACTCATCACAGCCTCTCCTGACAGTCAGGTCCCTCGAGCAGCATGCCACCTCACAGAAGCCTCACTCCGCTGCTCCAGAACTCACGGTGCTTTTCTCTCCATATCACAGTGGACTGCATGGACCCCACTTGTTCCAGCCGGGGTGTCTGTGTGAGAGGCGAGTGCCATTGCTCCGTGGGATGGGGAGGCACCAACTGTGAGACACCCAGGGCCACATGTCTGGACCAGTGTTCAGGCCATGGAACCTTCCTCCCAGACACTGGGCTTTGCAACTGTGACCCAAGCTGGACTGGACATGACTGCTCCATAGGTAAATATGAGAAAGGGTCAGGGCATGGGTGGAGGGCGGGGTTCTGCTACATGTGACCCATGTGGCCCTAGTGAGTGGCGTTGTCCTGTTCTCAGACACCTAGCCATGGACTGCCCATGTTATGATGCTTTGCTTCTTTTCTGAACTAGGCTTTCAATGCCTCTTCTTTTAGTGAGCAAAGAATTCAGAAATTATATCCTCACATTGTTCAGCCCTGAGAGTCTAAACTGTGATGAAATATTAGGTACTTTTGTATGACTGACCAAAATGTGTGAGAGAAATTAGAGGAGAAAAATTCATTTTTGATTCACAGTTTCAAAAGTTTCAGTCTGTGGTTGCTTGGGACAAGCTCTCGGGGCCTTGGAAGCATGTGGTGGAAGAGGTTCTTTACCTCACCATGGCCAGGAAGCAGAGCAAGAGACAGGAAGGGACTAAGGCAGAGTCCCCCAAGGACCTGCCCTCAATGACAGCATTACTTACTTTTCTAGTTGTGACAAAATACCTCAAAAGAAGCAATTGAAGGGATTAAGAGTTTGTGCTAGTGCATAGTTTGAGGAGATCCCCAGGAGCAGGAAGCCAGCTGCCACATTGTATCCAGTCAGGAAGCAGAGTCTGAACAGGAAGTGGGGGCAGGCTATAAAAGCCGAAGACTGGCGTGATGGCTCAGCTGTTAAGAACACTGGTTGTTCTTGCAGAGGACTGGGTTCAGTTCCCAGCACCCATATGGCAGCTAACAACTGTCCGTAACTCCAGTTCCAAGGGGCTCAATGCCCTCTTCTGACCTCCATGGGCATTGCACAGCATTGGCGCACTTGCACACGTGCAGGCAATATACTTATACACACAAAATAAAAATAACATACATTAAAAAAAAAAAGAATTTAAAAATAAAAACTAATTTTTTAAAAAAACCTCAAGACCCCACCTCAGTGACCTACTTCCTCCAGCAAGGCTACTAGAGATTCCACAACCTTTCCAAACAGCACTACCAGCCAGGGACCAAGTACTCAAATATATGAACCTATGGCAGACATTCACTTTCAAACAGCAGTGACCTATTCCTTCCAGTCAGGTTCCACCTTGTAAAGTTTCCAGAATATCCCAAGGTAGCACCACCAACTAGAGATCAAGAATTCAGTGGATGGACCTATGAAGAATATTTTAATATTAAACCATAAAAATGTCACTTTTCAACACTGACAGTGGCACTTAAGACTCCAGCAATGTTTCACTGAGACTTGTCTCTCCAGGTAGGGTGTTCATCCCTGATGGCAAGGCCACAAGGAAAGTTCCTGAGAGAGTTGCAGGAACTAGGGGTGATGGGGGGACACCTTCCCCACCATGCTACTCTTTAGTTTCATCTTTTTCTCAGAATGAAAGCTAAACTCACTGTAGATTTTAGGGTCCTCTGGAATCTGCTCCTACCTCCTTTCTAGCTTAATTCTCTACAAGACAGTAGGCTCTATGGGGTATAGCAAACATGTCTGTTAGTGGATGTAGCCCAGAACTCAGCATAAGCCTGATCTGCTCAATAAAGATGGATGGATGGATGGATGGATGGATGGATGGATGGATACATGGATGATAGATAGGTGGTTGGATGGATAGGTGGGTGGATGAATGGATGGATAGGTGGGTGGGTGGGTGGATGGATGGATGGATGGATGGATGGATGGATGGATGGGTGGATACATGGATGGATAGATAGGTGGTTGGATGGATAGGTGGGTGGATGAATGGATGGATAGGTGGGTGGGTAGATGGATGGATGGATAGATAGGTGGTTGGATGGATAGGTGGGTAGATGAATGGATGGATAGGTGGGTGGGGTGGGTGGGTGGGTGGATGGATGGATGGATGGATGGATGGATGGATGGATGGATGTGTGGATGTGTGGATGCATGGATGGTTGGGTGGACAGATGCATGATTATGTTATTGGCTATGGTATCTGATTCCCTGCAGAATACTACTTTTGGCAGCCTACTCTTTGTAAACACTGTCTTATAGAACCTCCCCAGATGAGGATTAAATGACAAAGTAAGTGAACTACAGTATCGGTATTGGTAGGTTTTGTTCACATCTAACATCTCATTTAATCTACACAAAAATCCTTGAAATAAAGGAATTGGCATGCACTTTTGCCAATTTACACAACACTTAAGCCAGTGAATATGTACTCAGCTCCTACTGTGTGCTAGGCACTCTTCTAACCAGAGAGGATGGAGAAACAAGAATGCACTTGCATTCTGGGAAACAGAGAGAGGAAGCTTCTGACTGTAAATCACTGTTTAACCACTCCATACTGTTAAAGTAAAGCTCAAATCAGCACATTATGTTGTGGATTAACAGTTTTGGTTGTGATCAAGAGAGATGGCTGTGACCTTTGGCAAAAATGAGACCCATGCAGCATTCATGCCTTTGAAATACCTTGAATTACCTTTCCAGCAGAATGGAGAATTCATGTTCAGTGTGCATCTAAATTGGACTTTTATCCCTGTTTGCAAAGCTCACGTAAAGACATGATTGTGAGCACAGATGTGTGGAGTCTCAGGAATAATTCTTTTTATAAAGCTCTGTTTATAACAATATAATAAATGGTCCTCTTAAAGCTACGCAGCCTTGTATTGTTCATTATGTGGCCGCAAAGCTAATTTACGATGGGTCTATAACCCGTGCCTTGCACTGTTAATCCCTGATGAAATTCCACAGCCCAGGAGGAGGCAAGGATAGCTTTGGCTGAAATTTCAGTGTAGTATGTAGTTGGGCCTATAAACAGAGATGACAAAATCCCTGGAAAGCAGTCAGGAGAAAGCTCAGTGGGTAAAGTGTCTGCTGCACAGGCAGGAGGATTTGAGTTCAGTCCCCAGTACCCTTATAAAAAGCTGGGCACTGCAACATGCTGAGAGTGTAGAGACAGAACCCTGGGGCTCTCTAGCCAACCAATCTAGCAGAGTCGATGAGTTCTAGATCCAGTGAGAGGTATCTTGTCTCAAAAAATAAGATGGGGGGGACCTGCAGAGATGACTCAGTGGTTAAGAGCACTGGCTTTTGCAGAGGACCTGGGTTCAGTTCCCGGCATCCACATGGCAGCTAACAACTGTCCAGTTCCAGGAGATCCAATGCCCTCTTCTGACCTCCATGGACATTGCACACACATAAAATGAACTAAAAATAATAAATAAAATATATTTAAAAATAAGATAGAAAGTGATCAAGGAAGACACCTGACATTGACCTCTGACCTCTATATGCACTCACATGTGCACATGTACTGTGCCCCCACACCTCCCCCCCACACACACACTGGAAAGGACTTTGAGCTCATCCTCCTCTATCCTGAGTACACCATTCCCACAGCTGATACCACACAGGCACATAGACTCCTATGGGAGGACGTAGGAAAATCCTGTGCTGAAAGGAAACCCTGAAGCAGACAATTGTGGCTCTGCTACTTACTAATTATAACTTTAGGCCACTTACTTCACCCATTTAAGCTAAAATCAGAGATAATGATAGTACCTATGGGGGCGTGGAAATTATTTAAGGCAGTATAGAAGAGGGCTTAGCATACTGCTTGATCCATGATGTGCGCTCAGGAAATATCTCGTTATGATTTTATTAAAAGACACATGAGTGAACGTATCTGATATTCCTCAAGACATCTGATAATGAGAGGGAAGATGGACTGTGCCCTTTCAGAAGTGTGCATTGTGGTCTTTAGATCTCTAGCTGTAGACTTTAGGGTTGCTGTCAGGGCAGGAATTTAAAGATGACTGACTTTGAAGTTATTGTCTTCCTGTTTAATAGTCACAACATCCTGTGTTTGTTGAGTGCCTCATAGCACACCAAGACCTTTCACATAAGAACATACATATACAGAGCCAGGTAAGGTAGGGGTGGTAAGCACAGAATCATCTGCATACTGATGATTAGACCTGGGGTGGCTGCGGCTCATCAAAGGCACACTGGTGAGTGAGGGGGTAGAAGCCAGACCCCACCACAAGGTTCAGGGTCTAGCCTCTTCTTATCACCCTGTGCTGCCTCCCCGTACGCAAGTTTCTCTACTACTGTCTCTTCCCTTCTGGAAGTCAGTGAAAGGATAACAAAAGCATATCAGGCCTTCTCCCTCCTCTCATCCCAACTTGTAGGCCTTAACTGTCTTGGTTCAAGCCTGCTTCTGACACAGGCTAGCTTTGTGATGTTGGCAAGGAACTTAATTTTTCTTAACTCTTCTTTAATACCTATCTCAGTGGGGTATGTCGTTAAATTATATCATTTTGGGTGCATACAGCAGCGGCTATCACAGAATAAGCACTGGATGTCTTTCTGTCACCTCCCTTCAAGGGTACTTTCAATGAGGGGCAGTCATTTGAAAATTGAGTTTTTGCAGTGAAGCCAAGCACGAGACGTCTCATTGTCTGGACCCACCACAGCCAAGAGGCTCCTTTGTGTTCAGAGACTTTGCTAGAGCACTGTGGAGCAGGCTGTGTTCGGTTTCAAAGCCTTGTTGCCCATGACTTGGGTGGCTTTAGCAAGTAGCTTAGCCTCAGTTTCCTCCCAGATAAAATTACCTTACAGAACTGTGATAAGGAATAAATGAGAAAATGTAAGTGAAGTGGTTCTTCTTCCAGGGCCTGGCCCATCTCTGCCCATGTGATTGATTTGCATTCTCTGCTGCCTGGCACAGGAGTGGGTGTGGATGCTGTCTAGTCTTCATGGAGGTGCAGGGGGTGCAGGCCAGCAGGAGCATCCTAAGCGATCTCACACCATCGGCAGCACTGACTTAGGTTGATGGGTTGGAAGAGATGTCTGCCGCCTTCTAGGAAGAAGGACTGTTTCCTCCCTGAGATGAGTGTCTGGCTGTTCGGCACCAAGTACAGGATGTAATGAAGGGAGCTTAAGTCAACATGCCCTGTAATGAAATGTGAGCTGACAGGTTCCTCAGCACTTCGGTGAAGTCAAATCTTATACAAGTATTTACTCAGGTCCCTGGTTCCCAGCAACTTGGTTTCCTATCTCATCTCAGAAACTTTTCCTTGAATCCAGCCTCATTCACATGGTCCTCCTTCCTGACAAGCCATATAGGATAACTGTGGGAACAGAGTCTAATGGGTACCAACATACAGCCACCCTCAGCTCTGGGCCCAACAGAGTGTCACTAACTAAATCATTTGGGATGTTGCTGATGGTACAGGGATGTGATTGCTGCTGTTGTTTTACAGAAAGGAATGAGTTAGAAAGGAGAATGACTTGCCCAGAATAATTCAGCTTATCAGCAACATAGTTTGAATTAAAACTGGGCCTCTGTTTCTAAGTCCTCAGCTCTTGCCTCAAGCTCATCTTCCATACAAAAGAGGTTTCTTCACCAATAGTGTCACTTTTCTTTTTGACAAGCGATGTACAGAATGTTAATTATAAGGCCATCTATTTCTTTAGACTTACTATATACCAGTCGCTAAACTGCATGCTTGGTAGCCATTATCTTGGTTGGGATTCATAACAGCCCTGTGAAGGTAATTGTAATGGTTAATATTGATTTTCAATTTGACAGGCTCTATAATCACCTTGGAGACAAATCTATGGACATGTCTGTGAGGGAGTTTCTAGATTTGGTTAATTGAGGTAGGAAGACCCTCCCCATATGGGCAATACTGTTCGATGGGCTGGAGTCCCCAGTCTGAACAAAAAGAAGAAAGTTAGCTGAGCACCAGCATTCACTGCTCTCTGCTTCTGAGTTGTGGTTGCAATGTGACCAGCTGCCTCAAGCTCCTTCTGCTGACTTCCCGACATGATGGACTGTACCCTCAAGCTGTGAGCTAGTTACCCTTCCTTCCTCAAGCTGCCTTTGTTAAGTATTTTGTCTCTGCAAAAGACAAGTAACTAACACAATCCTGTTACTACTGTTAACATTTCTAGATGAGGAAACTCGAGGCTCAGAAGGATTATTACCAGTACCTACCCCATGTGGTTAGTGAGTGGCAGACTCCAACCAGGTCTGGTTTCAGGTTTTTCCTAAATATCCTAGTCAGCCTCTTGTTACTATGACAAAATACTGGAGAGATAAACTAAAAAGAAATAAAACTTAACTTTGGTTCACGGTTTAGAAGTTCCATCCATGGTCAGTCAGCCCCACTGCTTTTGGACCTGTATCAAGGCAACACACTATGGTAAGAGCAAGGGCTGAAGGAAGTTTGCTACATCATGGCTGCCAGTAAGTGAAAGAAAGAGAGGAAGAAGAGGAGCCTGGGTCCCAATATTCCCTTCAAAGAGATACTCCCCAACTTACCAAACTTATTTCCACCTGACCCCACCTCAGGATCCAAACTGGCATGCAACACTATGGTAATCTGAGCATTGTATTGCAGTCATGTCTCTCGAGACAAGCAGTGAACTCCGTGAGGTCGTGGTCGCTCTATCAGTATTCCTAGCACAGGGCTGGACACAGAGTAAGTTTTCAAAGACTACTGCATGACTGACCTAAGCAGGGAATGGTCACAGTGAGGACAATGGAACCCACTGGGTCAGAGAACGTGAGGCTGCAGATGAAGCTTTCTAGGAAGATCTCAGAATCACCAGTCTCAGGGCTCCTGCCCTGCTTTCCCCACTACCTCCTTCCCTGCTCCCTTCCCCCGCTCTGAGGAGCTAAAGGCAAGCCCTGGAATCCATTTCTTTCACATTCCAGACCTCGTGCCTGTTGGTTCCATACCTTCTCTAGACAAGGGCCAGCATTGGTTCATTTCTGTCAAGCCAGCTCCCTAGGGAACAGCTTTCACATGAAGAAGACACATTCCATATGGGAGCAGAAGGACTCTGCCCACCTCCCAGCACCAAGTCTTTCCTTTTGGCTCAGAGCTGTCTTAGAAAAGGGAAGAAATTTAACCGTTATGCAGTGGTCCCTGGGATCAGCAAAGCCTCCCTTCCTTTCAGAGCCTACTGGCTCCTAAAGAATGATTCGGGCTCAGTGGCACTTTCCAGGGTACTAGCTGTACCTGTTGCCCCTCCTCGGCTGCTTCTTGGTTCTTCTTCCCACTGTCTCCCTGGAGCCTCTGCTCTCAGCCTTATGAACTCGGGTCTCATTTCCACTGCTCTGGGAGCGCTCTTCTGTCTTGTCTTCCATAAATGACTTTTATTGGAGAGGAGCCTCTCACTGCATTTTATTCCTCTGGGTTGCTGGCTCACAGAAGCAGTACATGGCAGAGATCCTTGCCTATAAAATGCTCATGCTGGTGGTTTATGACTCTTATAATTTCAATACACTTGAGTTTCATGGAATAACAGGTGGAGATGTTTTGGAGATTCGGTGGTACAGGTTTAGAGGCAGCATGTGCTGTCAGTAAGAATTGCATGGCATTTGGAATAGAACCAGGCTAGATTTACAAGCCTTAGCTTATACATTAGTATTCCTAATGATACCCACCTTACAGGGCTATTTTCCAAATTAGCTTTAATATGTGTGCATCAAATGCCTAGCGTGGTAGCTGGCATTCAGTAAGCACTTAATAAATGAAGTGTGAGTGTATTTTTTTTTTAGTATGCACGATTAGATCTAAATTAGTCAAGCAGTTTTTAACCTCAAACATATTCAGTTTTGTGGAGAGTTTATATGATCCTCTGCACTGGCATCAGCTCAGCCTCCTCTCGCAACAGTGAGCTTCCTGAACTCCTTACCAGGCTCAGTCTCCACAGAGCATCCCAGAACAGCGCCAGGCTCAGTCTCCACAGAGCATCCCAGAGCAGCAGCCCCCTCAGCTGCACACATTGCTCTCATTCACTCCTATGTCTCTTGTGTACCACTGAGGCTCTGAAAGCCCCACAGTCTCCGAAGAAAATTGGCCGCCCAAGCATGCAGCCTGCTAAGAGCTATAATTGATGTGTGTACAGTAGTAGGGTTGGGAGCATCAGGGAGAAAGCAGTGAACTTGGCTAGCAGGGCCTCACCGGAGACTTGAGAGTCACACTGAGGAAGGGGACTGAGGAGAGGCTGCCTGGCTCCCAAGAGAGGAAAGACAGTGCAGGCAGAGGGAACCATGCATGCAGCCACAGAGAGATGTGGGACAGTCTGATAGGTGGTAAAGTTATTCCACAGTCTCACTAGAGGGCAGGAGCCCCAGAGCAAGGAGCAGGAAGTGAAGCCAGAACACGGGCAGGATCCAGCTCCAGGGACTCACTGAGTACCTTTCCATACATCTTGAATACTAGTGTCTGGGAAGAGAGCTCAGTTGGTAAAGTGCTTGCCACACAAACATGAAGACCTGAGTTTGATCACCAACACACATAAAAAGCTAAGTGTGGTGACCCTCTTTGTAATCTCAGCACTGGGGAGGCAGATGTAGGTGGATCCTGGGCTCTCTGGCCAACCAACCTAACCTAATTGGTGAACCCCACATCTCAATGAGAGACCTTGTCTCAAAAAATAAGGTAGATGGGTCCTGAGGAATGACACACAAGGTTGACCTCTGGCCTCCCCCATGCTCATGTAAACATGTGCAACAGTACACACTCACCCCTGCAATATACACACAGAATCTTAGATTAAATGTTTTAATGAACATTGACTGTTTCCCTTTCAGATACCACTTCAGGGTTTTTTCTTTGCTCTCTTAGCTCCTCTTGGCCTACGTTCTTCCTGATCTTGGAGAGACCTTCCAGAATTCAAATTCAGATCCTCTGAGCTTCTAGTTTTTTTTCTCCCTTACTCTTCTTTCCTGCCAAAAAGAAAAGAAAATCACGAAGTATTAATAAGCACAATAATGATTGGATGGTTAGGAAACTGGAAAACTCTGTTATTATATTAAGTCACAATTGACAGCAAAATGAACCAAACACTTAAAAAATAAGCCAAAAGTAGAGCAAGGTTAAAAAAAAATTAAAGCTCCAAACATAGCCATTGCGATGGTGCTAAATTTTGAAAATGGTAATTCAATTTTATTTATGAGGCAAAATATAATTACATTTAAATTTGAGGGAACAGAATTTAATTCTTATTAATGACAGAAAGACGGAGTGAGATGCTTTAATGCCAGAGAAATTGTCTTATGTTCATGGATGGGAGAGAAAATTAGATTCAGCGTTGAGCATTCTCCCCTGTTACAAGTCTCATTTGTGTAGCCGAAATTGTTCCCTCTCTGAGAAACATTACCTTCTCAGCCCAGAAAGCACAGCCCTGACAGCCAATTAAACATCAAACAGAAATGATCAGACTGGGCTGTTTCTGTATAGGTATGTTTCAAGACAGGGAACTCAAGGTTAGAATTTCACCGGAGAAATAATATCCATTGAGACTTGACATTTCCTGTACCCCTTCCCAACAGCAAGTGACAGCCTGAAAATCAAAGTTCAGAATAATAAATATCAGAGTGATTGACACCATTGCAGAGAAAGAGGGGGGTATGGGCAAGGAAGAACCCACCAGTTTTCTGAGAAGTAACATGGAGGTTAAGACACGAGATGGTCAGTTCCTAGCACTTAATCAAAGACTGGAAAATTGAGCCTAGACAAGCATACTGCTAAATACTGCCAGAGTTAAAGGTTGATAAAGCAGGAGCTGGCAGCTTTGTAATTTAGCAGAATTTCCCTCGACAGCCCTGGAACATTTTCTATCAGAATTGGAGCTCTTCAGTATGCAAATATAAACCCTCCTGCAATTGGACTTCAGAGTCAGGCTTCTGTTTGGATGCCCAGGCTGACACCTTGTAGCAAATCTCCAGTCATCTTCCTAAATCAAACTGCTGGTACCATAACTTGTAATTTTTTTAAAAAAGAAAAAACCTGTTCTTTGAATGGAAATGTTACATTTTACAGCAGTCCTTCACATATGTGCTTCATGATTTATTCAAACAACAACTACATATGCCTCTGACATGACAGATGGTGTTGTTCCCAGGAAACCAGGGTTCAGGGAACTTTAGTAACTTGCCCAAAGACATTTTAGAGAAACCAAGACTCAAATCCACACTCCTCTGGGATCAGAGCCAATATTTATCCCCTATGCAACTCTTTCACTAGCTACTACCCAGGTTTGTGCTCAAGATGGCAAGGCAGGTACCAGGCTCCTGAGGTATTCATTCATGTAGAGTCCCTGCCAGGAACCCTGTGTCTTAGTTTCATTTCCTGTTGCTGTGATAAAATACCTTGGCAAAAACAACTTAGGAGAGAAAGGATTTATTTTAGCTCACAATTCTAGGATATAGTCCATCAGAGCAGGGCAGTCAAGGCGGCAGGAACCTGAACGAACTAGTCGCATCACAACCACAGTACAAAGAAATGAACTTGTGCATTCTGGAACCCATTTCACAGTCTCCTTTTTTGTACAGGTCAGGACCTAAATCTGTGCTGTTCACTTTTATGTGGGGTCAGCCAGATCAGTTCATATGATCAAGTTAATCCCTCACAGACATGTCCACAGGCCAGCAGTTGCTTTGGACTCACAGACATGTCCACCTGGGCTCAAATGGACAGTTTCTTGGAGGAGGTGGGAGTTATTATGGGAGATGGAGGTTGACTGTTATAGACTAAGGTTAACAGCATCTTGGAGCTACCTACTTGTAGATGCCAAAAATTTGTAGCACATTCAGAGATGCAATAGATCAGGGCATGCTTGGGGCATCCCTAGTGTGTGGAGTGGCTCATCTTGGGGTAGCTGTGGCAGTAGTGAGAGGGGGAAGTGATGGAGACCATAGGCAGCGGAGGGTGAATGGCCTTGAGAGAGCTGGGTTTTTTTAAATATTTTTATTTATTATTTTTATTTTATGTGTATGAGTGTACCCATGTCATACAGTGCCCAGAAGAGGATGTCAGATTCCCTGGAACTGGAGTTATGGACAGTTGCTAACTGCCATGTGGGTGCTGGGAGTTGAATCTGGGTCCTCTGCAAGAACACAGTACTCTTAACCAATGAGCCATCTCTCCAGCCCCTAGAGCTGAGTTTTTATCTGTCATTGGGATCCGTGGAGGAGTTTTAAGCAGAGGTCTGGCATGGGTAGATTTGGGTTTAGAAAGCTTGCTCTCAGGGCTGGGAAAGATACTCAGCTGGTAAGAGCATTTGCTGTGTAATAATGAGAACCCAAGTTCAAATACCCAGCACCCATGTAAAAGCAGCCAGGCATAGCTAAACACAAACCCAAACTCCAGTGCTATGGAAAGCAGAGAAAGTAGGATCGCTGGGGCTTCCTGGCCACTAACCTAGCTCCACATTCACTCAGAGACCCTGTCTGAAGAGAACAAAGCAGAGAGTGATGGAGCAGGGCACTTGATGCCCTCCTCTGGCCTCCACAAGCTCACACACAGGCATGAACCCACACACATTTATGTATATAGCTCTCACACACAGAAACACACACACACACACACACACACACACGGTGATAATAAATAGAAAGATTCCTCTAGAACCAGCAGGCAGTTTGGGGTACCCAGGGGAGCGCCAGGGTGGTAGTAGTGTCCAGGAAAAAGCTAGATGGATGAACTCATGACTGGGTGGAGAAATGAGCCTTTTACCAAAGGAGATCAGAGGTCTTTGGGAATATTTAGTACCACCTGTCCCCTCAGTTTATCCATTAGGCTTTCTTGGAGGCGTTTTTGTTGGGTTCCAACCCTAGACAAAATAGACCTCCCAGCCATGTTGTTTGGCTTCTCTGCACTCTAGTTCTTTCCTGGCTTGTTATCCTGACAAGTCAGACACCATTTCAAGGCCTCCTCTGGGCTAGGCTTGAAGTCCTCTGAACAGGAAGCCAGATACCCTCCAATTAAGATGAATAGCTGTAGCTTACTGTTTCCTGCCACAGGTACATTGTAAGGTTTTGAAACTGGAGTCCTGGGGGATAAGTCTGGAGCCCTGGTCTGCTCTCAAATCCTGGGTTTCACTTCTCTGCCTGGTCTGAGAGTTCTCTAAGCTCCTCGAATGAGGTGAAAGGCCATGTGCTTTCCAAGGCTCATTAGCTTTCTACCTTCTCTATCTGTGGAACAGAGCCATGACTCGGAGCAGTTCTGGCTGTTGGGTGTTAGGGAAGGAAGTTAAAAAGCACAGGAGAGTGGCCGGAGTTTGGCCTCCGTGTCTAGAGGAAACTAATTACTGTAGGGAAGTCAGAGGCTCTTTCCTGTACCTTCTTCCCCTTTTGGTTCCTTCCAGAAACATGCTCTGAGACTGAAAAAAGCATCTGTTCAATTTGTAAGGGAAGAAGTGCGGGGAGATGCCATACTTGGATAATGCTGGTTTGTTGGAAACAGAGGGAGATCACACCCTTAGGAGAGAAATTAACTATAATCTAGAACCTACCATGTGCTGGGCACAGTGACTGGCTTTGTGCCCATTTACACACATGGGTTCCTTATAGATGGCAATAATTTTGTATCATCTCCATAGCCCCAGCTTCTAGGGATAGTTTGTATATAACAGGTGCTCAGCATATTCTAAAATTAATTTTAAACTTCTGGTAGAAAGTGGTCGTTGAGTACCATTTTATAAATAGCATTGATAAGGATGAGAAGTGAGCAGTATTTGTCCCCCACAGGCAGGAAGTGGTGGAGTAGGCTCCAGAACCCAGCTCCTTACCTGACTCCAAGCCTTTGTTCAATGCAAAATCACAGACCTTTGAATCTTCACATAGAACACTCAGGCCCATACCACTGGGGTCTGGTAAGATGGATGTAGCGAGAAGACACCTTTTTTTTTTTGCTGTGTGAGATGCCCTGGGAAATGGGGATATTAATATGTGACGGCAGGATATTCAAGGCAACTCGGATAGACTAATGACCTTGAGAAAATGCTCCACACAGAAGTGCTTTGGGAGGTGAGAGACCTTCCAGCTGGGACAAGGAGTGGGGGGCCGCCAATGGAGGGCTGATGTAAGAGCCGGAGTTGAAAGCACATTTAGACTTGGGCGTGAGACGCTGGGGCATAAGAAGACCTAGACCATGGGCAGAACCCATGCACGGGCTCTCCCCATGTCTCCAAACATCCTTCTGCATCACAAAGGGCAGCAGAGGTGTCACAAAGTGGCATTTCTCTTGTAACCATTCAGATCCGACTCCTTATATGCCGGCTTTTCTGAAGCAGTTAACAGGTTCTTGCTTGAGTACTGACAGCATATCACAGTACAGGACAAGGCAGTTCCTCTCTCTGAGCCCTTGCTCTCCTGTCTATACAGTGGCTAGAGGATCTGCCGTGCCTTCTTGTGTTCTAACCACTAAACTTGCTCCTCTTAATCCTTAGCTTTTTCTCCCTTGACTCTACATCCACTTCAAGGAGATCTCCAGTTGAGAACCAGCCCTCCGACCTTCCTTCGGCTTCCATTCCTCCTAGAGCCCTGGGCCCCTGGCCCCCTTTCTTTATTACTAGTAGCTCCCTTGTCTCAGTGCCTCATTCCCACATCTACCCTGCAATGCCAAGGTCACCCCAATCGTGCTCCAGTAGCCAGATCACATCAAGAGCATGGTCCGCAGCCTCTTCCAGGCCCTTCAGCTGAAAAACAGGCAGTTTTTCACACACTTTGAGAGTTCCCACTCTCAGTCCCCAGAAGGGCTATTTCAGTATCCACGTCTATTCACCAGTGCCCCACTCAACAGAGATTCCTGCCTCCTGCTTCCCTGAGCACCAAGACCATTGTTTAAGCACTCCCCTATTACCCTGGATGGTCCTTTACACAGCCTGTGCCCCACATGTCTCTCTGCCTACATCCCTCTCCCCAATGGATGAGCTGCCCACAAAGCCTGTCCCTCCAATTCCACCTTGGATTCAGTGCTCAGCAACTGTTCAGCGGTATCTCAGTAGAATACCATTTCCTCGCTCTCCGTTTCTCCAAACTTCCCTTCCTCTGGCTATTTCCAATACATAAATGTCGTGTAGTTGCCAGACAGCAAGCAGATGTTTATTCCATGAAGGAAGGACAGGACATGAAGTACATTTCACAGAGTTCATATAACTTACCCATAAGCCCAAGACATTGTTGTCTATACCTGATTTGCAACTGAGAAAGCAAAGACAGAGAGAGATGAAGCAACTTACTCAAATCACATGGGCTGAGGAATGCTGAATTGGATGGGGCCTTGGAGGTGAATCAGATAGGACCAAGAACTCAGTAGCTTTTCTCCTACAGAAAAGCTTCCCTTTCTTTGACTTGTATACCTGTGGAGGTTCACCTCATGGCAGGGTCTAGCTTTTATTCGCCTTAGCTCTCTAGCATGACACAGCAAGGCTTTCCATAAATATTTGTCGAAAGAAAAAACGTATTTTTTAAAATGCATCCTGGAAGAGATACATGTCTGTTGGCACAACACCATGTGAGGGCCATGGTGTATAACCATTATTGTCAAATAAAGCCACACAGAAGCTCAATGTCCTTGATACCTAAGCTTCTCAGACACTCATCTCTGATCTCTGTGAACTTCATAACTGTACAAAGTCTTAGCCCATATACCCACAGGCACATCTTTCTTCACACCACTGCTTGAACTGTATCTGTTGTCTCTCTGTGACACTGAAAGAGGTGAACACAGAAGGAAGAGATCAAAAGGGTAGGAAAAGATATAAGGTTCAGTTATTGGTAATTATGCCTAAAACTGTGTACGTCAGGGAAACACTGCCCCAGGCTCCTCTCATTAAACACTAATCTCCACACAAGCCCAGACGAAGCCTGGGACCCATCACAACTACATTTTAATTTGTCTGGACTTACTTTACAATCCTGTTCATTAAAATAGTTGGAAGAGGAAGTTGTGTTTTTTCCCTACTGGGAGAGATTTATGCATAATTTCCCCCACAAAGTATCTTCTACTTTGGAAATATGCTCAACGTTGACACAAGTCAGAAGTAGGGAAGTAGAGGGACCTCACCCGAATACCTGAACACTCACAGAACAAGAAACATGGAGGTAAAGATGGCTTTGAAATTTCTCTCAAGTGAGAACAATCTTCCATCTATGACCTCCTGGGAAGTCTTTTCATAAGTCTGAATTGAGCTCTAAAAGGGCTAATAAATAAGATGGTTCTATTTTACTTAGGACCCGAGGTCTGGAGAATGGCCTTAGAAATTTCAGTAGAGGGCCTAATGATTTGAAATGTTTCCTTATAGCATTTTCTGTATAATTACTAGTTTTTGAAATTTTGGCAGACTTAAAGTCCAAGTCACACTAGCCAGCATGTGAGTCAAAAATGGGAGGGAATGAAATGTCCACAGTATCCACAAATGGGTTGGTGCTCACACTACCAGCTCATTAATGCCTCCCGACAGTCCTGTGCTGATAGTTTCACTTCCACATCGCAGTTGAAGAAACAGCTTGGAGGAATGAAATGATTTGCTCAATGGTACTTTAGCTAGAAAGAAAGCTGACTGTGTCTGACATAGCTTTTTTGGTCTGTCAGTTGTGGGATTAGGTTTAAGCAAAGCCTTAGATGCAATCTGGCAGTGTTTTGTGACTATAAATTGTTTAGTAGATCATTGCTGGACTAGACAATATGATCACTGAAATTGGAAACCAAGTCTCCATCCTTACCTTAACCCAATCCCTACTGAATAAAGCTTCTTCCTTTCTGTTTCTTTCTCTATTTATTTGTCTAAACATCAGACCATTTGCCTATCTGTCCACCCAACTGCTGCATCATTTAGTCAGTTACTATGCATTCCTCAAGCCATGTGATATAGCCGGGCGTGGTGGCTCACGCCTTTAATCCCAGCACTCGGCAGGCAGAGGCAGGTGGATCTCTGTGAGTTCAAGGCTAGCCTGGTCTACATAGTGAGTTCCAGGACAGCTGGGGCTACAGGAAGACCCTGTCTCAAAAAGAACAAAAAAAAAGAGTCTTGGCTGTTGGTAACCAGGGCCGAAGCTTCATGCCCAGATTTTGAGGCTGTTACTTAAAAAGCAAAAGTTTGTTTTTTTGTTTTTTTTTTCTTCTGGAAGCTGTTCCTGTGCTAGGTAACTTGGAGATCTATAGATACAGTATGTCTTGGGTCTCCACCAGTCAATCATATTTACAACGTGGTCTATGTGGCGTTTTCTTCAGCTATCACAACATAGCTGGCAGTGAAGGGATCATTATTACTCTCCCCATTTTAGAAATGAAGAATTATGTCTCAGAAAGGTTAAGACATTTTCCCAAGGACCCACAGCTGAGAAGTCTGGCAATCAAATCTGAAGCCAGGTCTTTCCTGTTGCTTGTGTATTCCTAAGTACCACAAAAGATTCCTCTCAGATCCCAGGCTTCCAGCATTCAGTCAGAAAGCTCTGACTCTGATCACCTGAAAGTCAAGAAGCAATTGTCAAATGCTCTCTTAGGTATGTTGCAAATGTCAGAATTCACACTGATCTGACTTCTGTAAAGTACATTTCCCATGGCTAGTTCCCGTCTTTGTTTTTAAAAATACATGTGAAATTTGTTATATTCTGAAATAGATTTTGTTAGGATCTTTACATTTGTGCATGCTAAGTCATATAACTTTATAGATGTGGGCAATAATATCCATCTCCCTTCCAGGCTGGGATATAACTCCTGGAGGTCAGGAGAGCAAGGTTTGTCCTCTTCACAGTTTAGATTCTCAAGTCCACTGTAATCTCTGCACCTAGTGAGCACCCAGGAAATTAACCAAGCGATAGTGAGTCCTGCTACACCCTTGAAGGTGATCGATGGATGTCATCCCCCATTTAGCAAGAAGGAAACCTGAGCCTTAGAGAGGCCTGTGTCCCATTTCACAGAGGACCATTTCCATTATGTATGTAAAAGGCACATGAGCTGTCAAATACATTCCAGAGATGGACCTGCTTGGTTCTCCCCATGTACTCTGTGAAGCTCTATCTGCTTTAATGTCAAAACAGAATTTGAGAAGGAAAAAATAAAGCAGTTCCTTTTATTTTAAGGGCAAAAATAATAAATCAAAGTGTGGTGGGGGGCAAATAGGGATGATAACCTGAAGCCAAATACCACAGTGACAGCTCAGGTTTCTACTTCCATCATGCATCAAGGGCCTCTTCCACTCAGTCAAACAGGGCTCTCCGTGTTACCATCAGCTAGCACCCCATAAACATCAAGGTCGTCCGGTTTAGGCCCCTTCCATTAAAATGTGTAAGAGCTCACAACCCTGCTTGTAAAGGGCCCAGGGAGGGGTCCCCAGCCACCAGGCAGCTTCAGACAGGAGAACGTGTCTACCATGCACTGCCGTAAAGTGGCGTGCTTAGATGGTCAGATCAGTCTCTACATGAAAAGAACCAAACAAAGATCTGGCTAAAGGGTCCCATTTCATCTCGTGGATATCCAGGATTTGATTTGGATGTAACAAAGGAAAAAGCGCTAGGGCCAAAAGTGCGTAGGAAGGTTCTGCTGGATCTTTGAGGAATGTCTCCCGTGGGTATGTGTCTTGCTTGTTTTGAGGTTCTGTTTAAAGAAATGCCTGCTGTGCAGGACTATTATTCTGAGGATGCTAAACCAAGGAAAACACAGAGATGCTCGCATGATCTCGTAGTGTCTTTGTACTTTCTAGTTCTTAGTACCCTCATCTCTAAGAAGGTGTTCTCACCACATTATTGTAAGAATTAGTGAGAAATTATATGTGAAGTGTGCTTTGGAAGCTGTAAAACTTAATATAAATGCTAAATTGAAAATAATCTTTTGGGACTGGAAAGATGGATCAGTGGCTAAGAGCACTGTCTGCTCTTGCAGAAGACCCAGGTTCAAATCCCAGCACCCACATGGTGGCTAACAACCATTTATAACTCCAGTTCCAGGAGATTTGACTCTCTCTTCTGTCCTCCACAGGCACTGCATGACACAGGTGTACATACATACATGCAGGCATAACACTCATACACATAAAAAATAAAATTAAAAAATCATCTTTCCTTAAAATTACTCCATTTGATCTAATACTAGGCCTATGAGATTAGTAAGGTAAGAATTATTGTCACCATTTTACAGAAGTGAAGAGCAAGGCTTAATTGATCATATAATACATTGCAGATTATTCAGCCAAGAAATCACAAAGCCAAGGGTAGGTCCCAGAGTTGTCTGAGCCTAAGATTCATGGTTTTTATCCACTGCACATAGGCAATAGGCAGAAAGTACAGACATGAATGCTGCCTGTAACTTATGTGAATAATCTTTGGGTTGCCAATATCAATTTGTGTTCTATTTGAACTATGATCACTTAGGGACAACGGTTGTATCTTATTGGCTTCTGACCAGCACTGGGCACATGTCTGGCCCAGAGTAGGCCATGTATAGAAGGTTACTGGAAGGGTAAGTGAAGCAGGAGGAATTTCCTGGTACCTACTACTACGGATCAGGCACTAAGTCACCTCTGAAGTGGGGCTTTCATCATCCCCATTTTACAGAGGAAGGAGAGGAAGCTCAAGGCAGCTGAGCAGGTCATTCAGCTTGCAGGTCCGAAAGCAGCAGCCATCGATTCTGAGTCCTACACTTGTCAGCACAGCTTCCAGACTACTAAATGAAGGACTGAAGTAGCTATGCATTGACTCAAATGAAGATTGGAAATATTTGAAAAAAAGTTTCATCTGTACTGAACACAAACAGATGTTTTCTTGCCATTATTCCCTAAACAATATAGCAAATACAGCTTACATTCTATTTGGGCATGGCAGTTAAGCTAGAGATGATTTAAAGGGTAGAGGAAGATGTGTATAGGTCAAAGGCACACACTGTACCATTTTATATAAGGAATTTCAGCATCCATGGATTTTGGTCCTCAGAGGGAAACAATCTCCTTTGATACCAAAGAACAAGGGATGACCGTACCTGTTATGAGCTAAGACCTGAAGACCCAAATGCAAGTCAAAGCCAGCCTCTTCTGCTCTTGGCCCTTCTGACTCCCTGTGTCCTGCTGTCTGAAAACCCCACAGCTTTGACCCCAGCTGCCTGTAGTCTCCTGGTTCACACCTCACTAAATAGAAGTGCTGTTTACAATTTACCTTCACAACCATCAACTGGCACTTGGAAAAAGTGCTGGGTAAACCCAAACAGATGTTATGCTGATCTTCTCTGCCTGGGGTCTCAGGGGAAATCTCTCGACTAGCCAGCCTCCAGAGTCACCAGGAAGTCACTGCCCTTTACGTGTGCAAAACAGGGAGAACTTAGGGCTGGAGAGATGGCTCAGTGTTTAAGAGCACTGGCTGCTCTTGCAGGGGACCCAGGTTCAGTTCCCAGCACTTACATGGATGCTAACAACTGTTCTAATTCCAGTTCCAAGGGATCTGACACTCTCTTCTGACCTCTGAGGGCATTGCATTACATAGGCGCACTTACATGCAGGCAATACACTCATACACGTAAAATAAAAATAATAAATAAGGGGCTAGAGAGATGACTCAGCAATTAAGAGCACTGGCTGTTCTTGCAGAAGACCTGGGTTCAAATGCCAGCACCCACATGGCGGCTAACAACTATCTATAGCTACAGTTCCAGGGGATCCAACACCCTCTTCTGACCTCTATGTGTACTGCACAACACAGGCGCACTTATACACATGCAGGCATAATATTCATACACATAAAATTTAAAAAATAAAATAAATAATAATAAAATATTTTTTTAAAAAAAGGTAAGATAATCAGAGATGGGACCCATAGGGTCTTGGGGCCAGAAGATTATTACTATTAGTCTTTATCCATGTCCAAGATGTTGTCTGCAGGGAACTTGAGCAAGATCCTGGAGGGCTGCTGGATGTGGTGACACTGAGTTCCACAGCACTACCCTCAGGTCTCCAGAGAAGTAGACAGATGGGCCTGTTAGACCTTTAGTCAGGCTGAGCAGCACATATATGAACTTCTTCATTCTCAGACACTTGTCACATGGGACACCTTCATCTGTTACTTACCAAGCATTAATTCAGGTCTTTTCTAGGCCATGACTTGTGCTGAGCACCAGGAATAGAGGTGATCAGAGCAAGAAGACTTAGCCTCAAGTTGCTCCTGATCTGACAGGAAGACAGAGAATCACTGTAGCATGTAGGATGGGTTGGGAAGGAACAAGAGGCTAACCACAGGGTAAATTATAAGAGTCTTCTTAAAGGAGGAAGGAAATATGAGTCAAGCCTTGGGGTCAGAGTGCACAGTATAACATGGAGGGTGCTTGCTGCATCGTCGGATCTGTCTTAGAGCCCAAAGGGACCTTAGGTATTTTAAGGTCCCCCCAGAAATAGGTGAGGAAGCTGACACTCAGGGAGGAAGTGACCTCCCCAAGATCACATAGCAGATCAATGACTGAGCAGGCATGGACCTCACAAACTCTTTGAATGCCCAGTCAGAATCTCGCTGTCCTGACCTCCATTTCAAGAAGACTTTCATGAGTTGCTTGGCCTTTGCCATGGCGTTTTGTTTTCTCCCTTCCCTGGCACTCTCTGCAGTCTACTGAGCAGCACAGGACTGCTATACAACGGGATTGTACTGCCTACACCCTCCAAGCCAGAAAATGTGGCTCAGTGTAATGAAAGGACCTTCCTACATAGTCCCACAGCTCAGAAGCTCCTGGGCCTGGCAGAGATCCTAATCTCTGGCTCCAGGCCACAGCAGCCACCCTGTCCCTGGAAAACTGAGAGATGCCGTGTATACTGCATGTAGCCATGATCTCCCCTCTGAGGTAGCAGCTTGGCAAGATGTCTGCGTAGGAACACAACACAAATAGCAACTCTTACCATGCTTCTTTATTTCACCTACATTTTATCCATTGTCTTTAGGTTGGCATGACAGTCTGGACCTCTGAGATCTATTTCTCTCTCTCTCTCTCTCTCTCTCTCTCTCTCTCTCTCTCTCCCCTCTCTCTCTCTCTCTCTCTCTCACACACACACACATACACACACACACACACACACGTATGCATGTGGGTATCTTGCTTTATAATGCTCCATCTTATTCCTCTGAGGACAGACTCCCTCACAGAACCTGAAGCCCCCTTTCCAGCTAAGCTACCTGGCTAGGAGACTCCAGGATCTGTCCATGTCCCCCAAATCTGGGTCCACAGGCACATGCAGCCATGCCCAGCTTTTCTGTGGGTACCAGGGATACAAACACAGTTCCTTGTGCTTGTGTGGCAAGTACTCTTACCCACGGAGCCATCTCTCCAGCCCCTTTTCTTTCCTTTTGTAAAAGTAGCTAGGATATCAGCAACTTCCAGATCAGCAGTATCTCTTACAAGGGAGAAACGGGCCGAGGCAACTTGACACAGATGCTAGTTAACCCAGTTGAAAAGAAGTTTAAAGTACTGGGATTTTCACGTGAATTAGAAGACTGTTGGGCCATGAGGCATGAGTCAAGTCTGGGCCTCCATCAGAGAGGATCCCAGGAGGTTATGTGCTCCACCCATTTTCCAAAAACAGTTGCCCTTTAGAAGCCTTTTGGCCTCTGCTGGCAGTAAGCATGAAGCAGCTGCTGGCTTGGAGCCGGAGGGACCTGTGAATCGGGCCGTTATGTTTTGCACTATCACACAGATAGGCCTTTGTGACAGACCAGGCAGCCCCACTCTGGCCATGAAGTGGTCCCCAGATGTTTACTTTGGATCTGAAAACCCATTTAGATGGCAGCTTAGAGTTAGTCGGGGGAAGCAGCAACTTGAAGGACAGTAACTAAACCCAGCAAGGACACAGGACCAGCTGCAGATTTGGAAGAACAACCATGAGAAGCTCCTGTGCCAGGGCGGCCTACCTCCCTCTCACCCCACCTCCACTGCAGTCAAGGCTGTGGGGAAACTCTTCACAGGGCCCCAGCCAGACCCACAAACACTTCATGTGGTGACAGGGACTCATCCTCACTTTGTTTTCACACATAACTGGTTTTTAATTAAATTTGACTTTTTCTCACATCTGTTTGGAAGGCCAGCCCCCTTTGGAAGTAGCAAGACAAAAGCAGAGACGGGCTGGCAATAGGGAAAACCAAACCGAGCGCATCCCCTTATTTTGGTGGGGAAGCAAGCTCAGGGCAGGCTTCTGCCCAGGATTGTTCTCCTACAGGGTAACTGTCCTTGGAGATTACTCTTCCAAGCCTCTGGACTCCCCACCTCTCACAGAGCCTATCTAGGTAGCCAAGCCTGACCCTTCTTCTCAGCAAGAACTGACTCAGTGCATTTTTTGTTCCCTTTCCTTCCACGCTCCCTTCCTCTGCTTCCTGCCCACAGAGATCTGTGCTGCGGACTGCGGTGGCCATGGCGTCTGTGTGGGAGGCACCTGCCGCTGTGAGGATGGTTGGATGGGGGCTGCATGTGACCAGCGAGCCTGCCACCCACGCTGTGCGGAGCATGGGACCTGTCGGGATGGCAAGTGTGAATGCAGCCCGGGCTGGAACGGCGAGCACTGCACCATCGGTATGGCGTGCCTCCCAGGGCACTTTGACTGCTCTGCAGGACCTTCTGGGCCACCCTGGGGCCTAATTGCATGGGGGTAGGGCCCAAAAGTCCTTTCATCTGGTGACATTATGACTGGCTTTTCCTAGACATCAGTTGAATTTAAATGTATCATTTGCCATTTTCAACCAGAGTCCGCCCAGCTTGCATCTCCCAGGTCTCACTTAGCTGGTTAACAAGCCTTGCTCTTTAGCCATTCCTGAGATAAACGCAACACAGCTCTGTGCTCAGAGAGGAGTTAAATGGCCGCTAGTCTGTAGCTAGGAGCGAGTGCCATCTCGGTCTCTGAGCCTCAGTTTCCTTACCTATAGGATGGGGAGAATAACGCATGTAAAGGGCTTGGCACAGGCTGGCACACAGTGGAATGTTCCAAACATGTAGCCATTATTAGCAGCTTTATTTTCTGGTTGTGTGGCTCCCACTGGCCTGAAATGCTCCTGAAGAGGTCTTGAATCCTGGGAAAAGCTCTCCTCCAGGCACTTAGGCCACATCTGCATTCCTCCTTCCCCTGTCCCTGGCTTCCATCCTGTCGGCATTTGTCTCCTTTCTCCTCTCTGGGGGCTCCTTGGCACCAGCCCCTGCTGAAGCAGCTCTGTCGGCAGCTTTAAAAACAAGCTGATCACTCCTTCTCCGTCTCTCTGCCTTTCCTGCTGGTTTTGTTGATTTTAAACACAGCCAGACGTTTTGCTTGGTTTATTATCCTGGAATGAACACTCACCAAAAGCTCTTTATTGAATCAATTGCTTTGTGTATGTGTTTTAACTTCTTCCCTTTCCTTTTTTTTTTTTTTTTAAAGGAAGGGTTTGTGATCAGATGGTAAGCACATGGCCTTTAGAAGGCATGATTCCAGGTGCCTCTTTGCACAGAAAGTGACCTCTTGGGTCTCATAGAAACTTCAAGACAAGCTCTCAAGCTTTTGAGGGACAAAGGAATTTTAAGCAAACAGAGCTACCTCTTACCCACTCTTTCTGTTTTGTCATTGTTCATGTCCTTGGTCCCCTGCAACATCACTGAGTTAGTAAACAGCTATAGAATACATTATTTATTAATAATAATGGCTTCTAGTTTTTTAGTATTTACAATGTGCCGAGCACTGTGCCTAAGGCTCTAATGGCATTATTTCACACTCCTAACAATGTGAAGAGGTATGGATTATTTTCTCTTTCTCTGGAAACTGAAACTAAAAGTTATGTAACTTTTAAACAAGAATTAAAAGCTTGATTTTTCTCCTTCCCAGCTGTTTGCCCTACAGTCCTTGCAGACAGTGCCCAGGATTCTACCAAGGCATCTAGCTCATGTCCTTCCCCGAAGCTAGACCTTGTTAGTTCAGTAGCACTCAGAGTCCCTCACCTTTGCCTCAGCCCACATTCCTCATAGCCCCTGCATAGTGGTGACACAGCTCCCTGCTCCGCCGCAGCAGAATGGGCCATGCCACCTTACTGTATACTACTTAATGGCTTTTGTGTGACAATGTCATCCTACCTTAGGACCGTCTTAAAATCTCCTTAATGAGGAGTGGGGCTAGTCATCTGAGGGGTCCTCTGTTTTCCTCTCTCCTTCACTCTGAGGACAGGCTGACTTTTCAGCCTCTCAATCCAGAAGCCCATCCCCATTTGAAAAAATAACCAGGGGCTGGGAAGATGGCCCAGTTGGTAAAGTGCTTGCTTGTCAAGCATGAGGCCCTGAATTCAATCCTCAGAACCCATGTCTAAAGCCAGGTATAGTGGCCCAAGCTTGAAATCCCAGCACTGGAGAGGTGCAGACAGTGGGATCTCTGAGGCCAGCCAGTACAGCAAGTAGATGATGTTCCTGAGGATGATACAGAGTGTTATCCTCTGGCTACATGTGCACACACATGCACATGCACACACACATACAAGCACTCATACACAGAAGCCCACAGAGACACATATTTACATACATTAAAAACAATGCGCATCTAAAGAGAACACATTTTGTTTCCTGACACTTGCTTATAGAGGTTGAGTTTCCACCAAAAAGTTTATGAATACCTGACTTACAGGACAAAACTTCTCCCCTGAATCAAATAACTAGGCAAGAAGGGAAGGCTTCCCTCAGTCTAGCTGTGGAGGATTCTTGATAGGGCTTGTGGGCAGGCTAGGCTACATCTAGGACTTGTAGCTAGGACTTTAAGAAGGTCCCATTCATTTTGGTGCCAAGAAGTCTCACGGTCCTCTCTGCCTCCCTGCTTGTCCTGTCCTCACACTTTAAGAACAGGCTCCTCTTTGGTTGCAGATGTTTTTTCCCTCCAGATAAGAAATACATCAAGGCAAATGTGCACAATAGAAAAGAAAGGCTGAAAGTTCTAAATATCAGAAAAATGTGGCAGGACACTGCAGAAGTCATGGGCTACTCGTAGTGGCTCAGATGAAAGGACTTGGGCTCAGAATTCTTTTTTCTCATTGTGTGGTGAGCATTTTCCTCGTCCTTGTGTAATTTCCCTGCATGGCTCCCTTTTCTCTGTGTGTCTCTGCTGTGGCCAGCTGCATCCCAGTGAGAAACCCAACACCCTCATGCTAAAGGAACACATCAGGAACCTTGTAGGATAGAAGGAAAGGGGTGCAAAATAGAGACAATGGTGGGTGCCTTCCTTCCCTTGTTGAAACAGAAATGAGAAGAAATCCTTTGGAAAATTTTTGACAAAGAGCATTTTCATATGTTTCTGTAGATATTCACTCCCTGTGAGCATCATTTAGGACAAATAATGGGTGAAGATATGAGAAGTCAGAGACTTAAAGTGTTAAGTTTTCTCTCATTACCTAGTTCACTATGCCAGAATAGGTCGCTATCGTTCCTACACTGCAACCCAGTTCTGTCCTACACCAGAGAAGAAGCTGGGACTATGACACTGATTCAGAGACCTCCATGAGTGGAAGCAAAGGAGAAAGGGACTGTTTTATTTACGCACTGCTGCCCTCCACAAACAGGAAGGAGTGACTTGATTGCCTTACAGCAAGAACAGTATGTAAAGGATGAGATAAATCTAGGCTCGTCATGGCCAAGTGCCCAAGAGAAGAACCTTTTTACCCCAGTGACATTCTGCAGCAGGTTATTATAATGAGCATCCCATGGCTTCCTCTGGCAGCCTTGGCTCCCCTTAACTTTCATGAAAGCTATTCAGTTTTTCTCAAGAAGTTGTTTGCTGAATAAAAGGGTACTCGGCAATGGCATCCTCTTTAATAATAGTGTTGTTGTTGTTTTTTTTTCAAATTATAAGACTACTCCACACTGAACTCTGGTGACTTATATGAGAAATTACCCATCCTTTGCATCTGGAGGAAAGGAAGGTCTTTCGTATAAGCACTATGGGATGGCCACATGGTTGCTTGGGGCAGTTTCTCTCCCAGGGAACCACAGAATGTGTGGCAGGATGACATTACCAGCAATGACAGAATTCCAGCCCTCTTCTTTACTGTCTCTAGAATTGCATACCCATCATCCCCGGAAAATATCCTTAAAATAGCCCACAGATGAAAGAGGATTCTTCGTTTTTTGTTTTTGCCTCCTCAAAATTAATGTTTCCATTCGCGTATGTGGAACTCAGTTTCCTAACCTAGAAGCTAGAGTAAGATGGATTGACTTGGGTCTATTTCTCAAGTAAATGGTCCATGCACAGTCATCAAAAGCATATTTTTTAGATGTCTTTTCCAGGAATGTTATGGGTCCCTTAAGTCCAGGGCTTGACCTCCAATTTCTTTAGCAAAAGCCGAAAATCGTAGTTAAACTTAAGAAGGTGTTTAATTTTTAGCTAAGTCTTTGAAAACACTACTAACATTTTGGATCAATTCTATGTTGATTATTTTATTCACCTCTGTATGTCTCATCTATGAAGCCTCAGAACACTTGTGGGAAATGCCAGCTTCTGATTTCATTTATAAAAATCCAACCTTGACCCCAAAGCTGTGATTGCTCAAGATACCAGACATTCAGAATTATTTATTCAACTTCAGGAGAGCTATCCAATCACATAAATCCTGAGTCTTAAACAAAAGCCTCCTCTGGGAGAAAAGATCAAAATAATGCTCTGATGATGCAATCACTTGAGTGAGCAAACCCAGACTTCACGATGAAGGGAAATTTTAAAGAAAGCCACAGAATCTTCTGGAGCACTTTGTCCACTTTCGAATGGTAGCACTCAGGTTTCATTTTGTAATCAGACTTTCCTTCACCAAAAGCTCACAAGTCACTCATGAGGTGTCAGCACTTGGGTGATGACCCCTATGCTTATCTGTCCTCAAAAGCTCTCTCTCTCACAATAGGACCTGAGGTCTGACAGGAAAGTACTGACAGGAGAGAGGGGAGAAATAGCATACAAGGATCCACCTGGAGCTATCAAAGTGAGAGTCTGATTGCTGGTTGCTCTGGGAGACTTCAGCACACTTGGTGGGGGTGGGAAATAAGGACAATGAATGAGCTTTGTGGAGTCATCTCAAAGTGGGAGCCATTGATTCATTCACCAGTTCTACCTCCATACAGAAAAGAGCGTCCTCATTGGTAGCTGTTTATCTACCTGAAAGAAGGTCAGATGATTACAACCACACCACGAACACCTCCTGTAATGATGTCTACTTCCTCTAACATAGACCAATGATGCAAGTGTTCATTGTTGACCTGAGACTCCTGGAGGGTGAAAATGGAAAGTCTCTTACCGTGTTCACCACCACCCTTGATGGAGGCCCCAAAGATTCTGGAAGTTATCCTGAGAGAAACCCTTTAAAGTCCCTGTGGGTACAGGCAAGTCAAAGAAAGACATTTTCATGTTAGTGGTCCCAGAAATGCCACAGAGACCTAAGACCTCCATGAAGCCTATCATGATTCTATGAGCTGCCGTTTTCTCCATCTTCTCAGTGATAGGAAGATAGTAGGAGCCTGAGACACATTTGTACGGCCTGTGAGGGAAGATGACTGTGCTACCATTGCCTTTATCCTATAGGCCTGCATAGAATGATGCCAGGATTTCATGAATTCTTGAATCCATAATGGAAAAAATGGGCTTGTCATTCTCTTCTCTAAACACCTTAAGACCACTGATTTCAAGACGGTGGTGCTCAAAAACATATGTGTCAAGGTTTTCAAGCAGTAACAGTGGGACTTCTACATATGTCTTTTTAAATAAATGGCACTGGACTTCAAAGACCCAGTTATCCCTTCTGTTTTTAATAGCCAAAGATAAGGAAGCTCTATTCCCTCCCAGAGAACTCTGGGACTTGGTCCTGACTGGTTTTGTCAGCTTTTGGATTCAGTGTGATCTGTGCCCTTTTTGTAGCAGACGAACCCCTTTTGTTTTGTGCAGTTGGGATTTGAAGTTTTGAATGTCCATGCTCATCTCCTGAAATCCCAATCTGTGAATATAACCCGAGCCTGCTTCAGTGGCCTTTTGCCAGCTTCTGTTCCTACCTGTGGTCTGGGGAAATGAGTAAGCATTTTTAAAGGGTATTAAACTATTTGAACTTAATAAGTACATTTATTGCTACATAGTTCTTGAAAATGAAAGAGCATTCAAAAAGAGAGCTCTCTGAAGTCGGCCCTGGCTTTCAGGAGATTATCCTGTGGAGTGGACATAGTCGTCACTAGTCACCAGCACTGTGATACCACCATTAAGTCTGGAGATAATCAAGAATGTTTTCTGTTCAGAGAGTTCTCTTAAACTACACGTTGCACAGTGAGGTGGTCATGAGTCCCTGTGATAGGGACTCATCCACCCTAGCCATTCCTGGGAGGGAAATTTCAGCTCGCTCAACTCTTCCATCACTGAGTTCAGAGTTATTGAAAGAAAGTATGATTTGGATCCTCTACAAAAGCTCTGCAGATTTGAAAGCTGAGAAATTCACCTGAGCAAGACATCTTGTGTGTTCTTGCCCTCTGATGGCAAAACTCTAAGGCATCCGAGGAGATGATCTCTAAAAATGTTTAGACCGCTTTGCAAAATTAGATGAATATGCTTATCTAAGACTAAAGGAGCAGATGAACCAAGAATCAAGGAAACGCTCCTCTTACCTCCTGGGCTTTTTTTTAAGGTGGACCCTCCCCATGTTTTTTTTTTCATTTGGGTGGTCCCTATGTTTGATGTTCCATAGCTTTGTGTAGTCACCCCTGCTTCATAAGCCATTCTCCTCCTCAGTCCCTTCCTATACCTCACTGGCGAAAGACCCCGAAATACCTCTCAGAATGAAAGGATGTGAATGGGCTCTGCTAAATCTCCTGTTCCTGATTTTTCACTTGGTTATGCACCTTCCAGGAACATATTTCATTGCAACAATACCTGCAGAGATTCCTGAAGTAAGGGTAGTGTCTCATCCACCAGTATTTTCAGGCAGATAGGTAGGTAGATATAGATAGATAGATAGATAGATAGATAGATAGATAGAGATAGATAGATAGATAGATAGATAGATAGATAGATAATAGATGATAGATTGATAGATGATAGATTGATTGATAGATAGATGATAGATATAGATAGATAAGATAGATAGATAGATAGATAGATAGATATGTAGGTAGGTAAAAATGATTTCTGTCTGTTGTTGATGATGATGATAGATAGATAGATAGATAGATAGATAGATAGATAGATAGATAATAGATAGGTGATAGATAGGTAGGTAAAAATGGTTTCTGTCTATTTTCGCTAGATGATAGATAGATAGATAGATAGATAGATAGATAGATAGATAGATAGATGGATGATGGATGGATGGATGGATTAATGGATGGATGTAGGTAGGTAAAAATGGTTTCTGTCTATTGTTGATAGATAGATGATAGATAGATAGATAGATAGATAGATAGATAGATA
>NW_008347536.1:11102077-11154169 GCF_000622305.1 Nannospalax galili
GGTAAAAATGGTTTCTGTCTATTGTTTTATGAAGAGAAGAATGTTCTTATAGCCTATACAATTGTAGGGCTTCCAGATAAGGCCACTCCATCATAGTTCAGTCCTGTCATGGGAACTTTTGATTTATGTGTAAAATCGAGCTGAGGATGGGATACAGCCTGATCAAAGGCACTGGGTGCTTCAGAAGACTGCCCTCAGCATGGCCTTTATGGAACATGAGAAAAAGAGGCATAGGGAAACTGGGAAAGGGAAGCCCTTCAAAGGCTGTGACTACTGTAACCTGGATGAGGAGGGCAAAAAGATTACTGGTATAAGCTGAGACTGGTCATGCCAGCCCTGCTCTGGGAACCCAGACATACATGTCATATGTACACACTGGGTTTATATATCAGACACTCATCCTCACAAGTAGGCGAGACCTTAGATCATCCAATAATTGAAATAACCCAGGCCCTCTGCTGAAAGACCAAGCGTGCACCATTCTATCTTTTGAGTTCATAAACACCAAGAAGTGGCCAGGTTTTCTTTTATTTTTCTTGCTTTTCACAGTGGCATCCACCAACCCACACCTCATATTCTACGTAAGATGCACAAACCAGGGGTATATCTTACTTGTGCACCCAGCACTCTGCATTGGAGTCTATGTGGACATATATGTTCCTAGATAATTCAAGAATGCCAGACATACAAGCTAGTCATGTATTCAGCCAAAGACTCAACCTAAGAGCCAACTGTATATCAGAGAGGATATGAAATTTGCACCTTTCTCATCTCCAGCTTCTCAGGAATGTGTCTCCCAGATGATTTGTCAGGACGACTGCTTCCCTTCAAGAGAGGTTGGCCATTGCTCTGGACAGGCACAGGAACCAGTTATAGTTTCCCATGAACTTGAATGAACCTGATGGAACAGGAGTGTGGCCACTTTTGCAGCTTCCCATCCTTCCGTCTCCTATTGTCCTCCATATGTCTTCTGTTTATATGATCATATGTCCAAATGCCTGGACCCCAGAATGATTGACATTCCTTTTGGCCTTTCGTAGGGGATGTGCTTGCTCTCCTTCCTTCCCTCCCGTATCAGTTTGTCTTTGGTTTTATTTTTCCCACCCATGGCAAAGGCCTATCCCAAACATTGGGCACCATCCCACTCCCCACCCTCCCCCAGTGTCTCCTTAACACTTGGCACGGTTATATGGCAGGCAGTACTGAACTTCCTTGGTTCTCCCTTAAATGTCCTGTCTTTTATCTCCCAAGCTCACTATCTGGATAGGGTAGTTAAAGGTATGGTCTTCCTTCCTCTATTTTCCTGTTGTCTTTGTGTCTGTGTTCGTCTGTGAAGATATATGAAGAAATACGCATATATAAAAGTATATATACACCCCATAAGCATGATGGTGTCTAGATGCTGCCACTCCCTTGGCTTTGTCACAGCATCTATTGCCTGAAGGAGGGTTTGGGGTCACAAGATGGTTGGTACACCTGGAATGTCATTCCCTGCCCCAAGTCACTCAGCTCTGTCTGTAGCATTGCCATTGTGCTGTTGTCCTTCCATCTCCTCCCCCAACACCCTTCATAGTCTCCACCCCATCTCATGTCACCCTGCCTGTTCCTTATGGTCCCTAGCCCATCAGAATTCAGATGCTGGGAACCAGGCTGGGTGGCCTGAAAGAGAAAGAGACCCAAGAACAAGCTGAGCAATGCTGAGGACTACATACCATTACTGTTGTGTTCCCTCCTCCGTCAGCCACATGTGGAGCACCCACTGTGTGCTAGGTACACGTGCCAGGCTCTGGAGACAAGGGGAAGTAGACTGCAGCCTCGGGGACTAGGTGGTCTATTTGCTTGCTGTCTCTTTTCGTTTTCAGAGAAGGCCTGGCTTTGGTAAGTTTTGTCTTTGAAGAGTAATCCCTAAAGGCAAAGTAATTCATAGCATTTTAAATGTTTGCGTGACTTAGGTGATGTCTAATTTTCTACAGAGGTCTCATAGCTCTAAGAATAAATCTCAGAATGATACTTTTAAAATACCCACAGGTTTCCAAGTCATAGTCAGCTTTTAATCCCTCAGGTCCCAATGCAGCACCTGGCACAGTACGTGTCCTCAGTTGTTAGGGACATGTACTCTGTAATCAGCATGAGGATGACATGAAGGATTGAATGCCAAGCGTCTAGTACCTGGGTGGGAATGTCACTCAGTACATTTTTGTGCTGTGTTATCACTGTATTCTTACTCTTGCCCTTACCTTGAAGGACTTCATTAGTCAGATTAATATCTGAAATTGTAATGGAAAGGGGTAAATTGTCTTTTAATAAGAGAGAGCAGCTGCTGTTTAAAAAAGTACGGAAAAGGTTGTAAGGATGATATTATTGTTTCTCGTGTTGCTATAACCAAATACCTGACAACAAGCAACGTAAAGATGAACTCTTTTCTGCTTATAGTTTGAGGGGATGCAAAAAAGGCAGCTGGCCACGTGGCATTCACAATCAGGAAGAGAGACAGGAAGTGGAACTGGTCTACAAAAATCTCAAAGACCACCCCCAGTGACCAACTTCCTTAGTGAGGCACCATCTCTGAAAGGTTCCACAACCTTCCAAAACAGCGCCACCAGATGGGAGCCAAATGTTCAAACACATGAGCCTATGGGGACATTTCACAATCAAACAACAGGGACCAATGAATGGGCCAAATGCTTTTCAGCTGGGGCAGTCTTGCCAAATATAACAAACGGGTAGGAAGCAAGGTTCCTCACATTTAATATGCTGACCTTAGCTGAGACCAGAATTAGTCCAGCAGAAAATAGTACCTCAGAGTCCTTCTAGAACAAGCATTTATCACATCATCACTATCAGAGAAGCCTTCAGTTTTGACTAAATTTCATAATGGAATTATTATTCAATGGGTTTCCCCTATTTTGTGAAGTTCTTTTACACCCACGAATCTTGTTCATATTTTTAAAGAGGAAATGGGTATAATACTACCCAATTGAAAGAGAAAGGATGTCACAAGGCTGGGGTATAGTAGGCTGTCCTGCTTATACTTCTAGAAAGTAGCAGGGCCAGAGCCCAATCCAAGTTTGCACGTTTTACCTTCTGTTGTATAAGTCACCAAGAATGTCCCATAATTTCTAATATTCATTCATTCAATATTTATTCCTCCCTAGGAAATAGTCCACACCTTCTCTCAAACCACCTGCTCTGATCTTTAGTTCAGAAATACCGCCAGTCGACCTTTAGCTGGCTTAGGTCAGTGAATCATAACTCACTTTAAAAGACAAATGTTTCTTGGCAAAATCTAGGTGTAAACCAAACCCCATCTGGCCGATGCTCTAGTGAAATGGGCACTAATTCTCAAAACAAGTTCAGAGACCTGTATGTGCCAGCTCAAGACTTGTCAGAGTAGAGTGGGTATTTCACAGTTCAAAGAAAAGCCTACTTTTGTTCTCTGATTGCATTGGCAGGGACTAAGTAAGCAACATTCACTCACCAAACATGCTGAGCTCCTTGAGTGCCAGGAAATGTGGGTATTCCACAGTAGAAATGGTCTCTGTTCTTAGAGCTTCTGCACTCTCACAGGGAATGCACAGAGAAGACACAAAAGCAAAGGATTCCAACCAGTGTGATGAGGGCTAGGATCGCAGAAGTCCAGGGGCCACTTAGTTAGGAAATCCCACCAAATTAGGCAGGGCCTTGGAGATTACAGGCTTTGAGATAGGGTCTAAGACAGCTACTGAAGATATTTGTTTTTTGTTTTTGTTTTAGGATCACAGAAGTCCAGGAGCCACTTAGGAAGGAAATCCCACCAAATTAGGCAGGGCCTTGGAGATTATAGGCTTTGAGATAGGGTCTAAGCAAGGTACTGAAGGTATTTGTTTTTTTGTTTTTGTTTTTTAATCAGGCATACATTTCTGGTTTGGAAGGATCCCATCAGACTGGTATTTTGTAAAAGAATTGAGGGAGAGCTGGAGAGATGGCTCAGCAGTTAAGAGCACCAGCTGCTCTTGCAGAGGACCCGGGTTTGGTTCCCAGCAACCACATGGTGGCTAGCAACCATCAGTAACTCCAGGTCCAGGGGAACCAACGTCCTCTTCTGACCTCCATGGGCATTGCATGACACGGATGCACTTACATACATGCAGGCAATATACATGCATACACATAAAATAAAAATAATATTTTTTAAAAGAATTGAGGGAGAATATTGGGAACAAGAAGGTCAGTTAGACTATTGCTGTCATCTAGGGAAGAAAAGATGTTGATCCTGTACAGGGACGTGAATGCAGAGATGAAACGGTGGAAGAGGACCAAAGAGAAAAGCATAAGAAAGGGGCCTTTGGTAGGTGTGCTACACAGCTGCTTGGCACTCTCCAAGAGTCTGAAAGGCTCCTGGCCATACCTGATGCTAGCCAGCTGCAAGGGGGACATTGAGATGAAGTGGTCCCTTGTCATTTAAAGGGCATCATTTCTTTTGAAAAGCTTAGCCCTTCTCTAAACCTTAAAACTACATTATTTTGGCTCCAGCAAATGCCTGGTGTGAGTCTTTCCACAGGGGATTGTTAATGTCACTTGGGCTCTCTGAATTATTGATGAGTTTCAGGGTTTGTGGAATTAATGAGTTTCCACTGTGGGGAGGGATGGGTGTATTGCTTTAAGAAAGTCAGCAAGTTGCCCTGGAGGAGGCTTCCACCTGCTGGCTAATGGGGGTGTGATAGCCACCAGAAGTAAGCAAGTAGTGGGATAAGAGTGAACCTTATTCCACCCACAGATGCTCTGAGGTCCCTCTGAAACCAATGGGACAGCACAGGTCCTCAGGGTGGAATGTAGTCCATTGGAAGAAACTGACTGTGGATAAAGTGTCCCTGTGGCTTCCTATTAACATCATCCCCTCCCAGGGAGCATCTGCCCCCACAGGCAGCCTCTGAGCAGCACTGTGTACTGTAGGCACCATAGAGGAGTTCACAAGAGCCAGGCTCCCAAACAGGTGCCATGGAAGAAAGGATTACAGAGATATGGGAGAAAAGGAGTTCCAAGGTCACACTGGAAAAAGCTCCAATAATCAGATAAGCAGTTTTATTTAATAAGGATATTAACATTTAGATCAACCATCTAAGATAAGAATACAGATTGAGGGGCTGGAGTGATGGCTCAGCAGTTAAGAGCACTGGCTGCTCTTACAGAAAACTGGGGTTTGAATACCAGCACCCACATGGCAGCTAACAACCGTCCATAACTCCAGTTCCAAGGGATCCAACACCCTCTTCTGTCCTTCACAGGCACTGCACAGCACAGGTGCACTTAACGTACACACAGGCAATACACTCATACACATAAAATAAATTTTAAAAAAGAAAATAAAACAATATAGATTGAAATGTTTTCCAAACTTATTTGATGCCTGAAGTTTCTTTTTTGTTTTTATTTTTATTTTATTTCTGTTGTTTTGTTTTGTGTTGTGTTTTAAGACAGAGTGGCCAGCCCAGACTGGCCTCAGACTCCCAGTGTAGCAGAGGATGACTTTGAATTCCTGATCCTCATGCCTCTATCTCCCAAGTGCTGGGATTACAGGCATGTGCCATCATGCCCTGTTCATATAGTACTGAGGATAGAACTCAGGGCCTCGTGCATGCTAGATAAACACTCTACCAATTGAGCCACCCCAGCCCCAGAAGCTTCTTTTTGAAGACCTCATATGCCTATTATTTCACAGAGCTCACTGTGAGAATTATTAAGATTTAAGACCCAACAGATGTGCGTGGCACAAATTTGTAATCCCAGCACTTGGAAGACTGAGGCAGGATTATGTAGCCTAGACTACACAGCAAGACCTTGTTTCCATATATATAAATACACATATGTGTGTGTATGTGTGTGTGTGTGTGTGTGTGTGTGTGTGTGTCAAATTCTGATCTCTTGACCTTCTTTATTGAGTCAGTTGTGCTAGAAGGATTTAATGAATCATTTGTTTTATATATCAGGAAACTGAGACCGAGGCAGGGAGGTTCTCAGCTCCCATCAGTGGGGTAGCAAGAAGCAGAACCTTTTTCTTCTCCCTCTATTGATTCATTTCAGCAAGTACATACTGAGTGCCTGTTGTGCAAAGGCCCAACAAAGGCCCCCCTTCTGGATCGGCATTCCAGTGGAGGGAGGAGGACTATTAAACTAATTGCAAAGTTATTCAGTAATTGAGATCACTGTCATCGGAGGAAGGACAGTATGCTAGGGAAGCCATAGTAACTGCACTATAGGGTGACCTCATGACGGTGTCACTGGATGTCTCTTCTCTTCAGAAAAGCTTGTACTTACGGGACTGAAACTGTGGCGCAGTTTGAACCAGCAAAGGGTTAGTTTCTAGTTTTTTTAGTTCTCAGTGAAATTATACAAAGTTAAAATTAATCTAATAACAAGGACTGCTAAAAGTGCCTGTTTGCAACGCTAACTGTGCTACTGTGCGTTCTGGGTTGAACAGCTGCTAATATCTCATTTAATCCTCTGAATGCCTCTTTCAAGTGGATATGGTCACCATTTTGCAGATGAGAAAACTAAAACTCAAAGTTAATTTGCTAGTCTTCATATGAGGAGGAAATACAGTGATGGTGTTAGGAGTTGGCTAAAGTTTGTCCAGCTTCTAAGTCCCCAGCACTACAAAACACATTTTGTTTTGCAATTTAAAATTGAAGACTAATGCTGTTAAATTAGAATTTCCCTGAAAACCAGGATCTGAAAGTGTTAACAAAAAGGTTATTTTCTAAAATCTGAGAGAGAGAGAGAGAGAGAGAGAGAGAGAGAGAGAGAGAGAAAGAGAGAGGAACATGCATGCCATATGAAGAGGTCAGAGGACAGGCTTGGGTGTTGGCCCTCACCTTCCACCTTGTTGAACAGAGTCTCTTGCTCACTGCTCCACACACCAGGCTAACTGGCCCTCAAGTTTCTAGAGATTCTTTGGTCTCTAACTCCTATCTCAGTATAGGACCATTGGCATTACCATGTCTGGCTTTATGAAGGTTCTAGGTTTCCAAACTCAGGTCCAAACATTTGCATGTGTTTGCAAGTGTTTTACCCACTGAGCCATCTCCCCAGCCCCAAAAGTTACTTCTTTAAGGAATAATCTATGCAAAGTACTTAGCATAGTGGCCAGCTATAGTAGACCCTGAGTCCCCAGCAGCTGCCGTTGTCATTACTGGCCTGAACCAGAATGTTATATAGCCCAGAGACCACATCTGCGCCATCACCTATTTTGTAAATAAAGTTCTACTGGAACAGTTGTGCTCATGATTTACAAATCGCATATGCCTGCTTTCAAGCAACAGTAGCAGAGCTGAGTAATTGTAACAAATTCCCTGTGGCTCACAAGCCTAAACTCTTTCTCTCTGAGCCTTCACACAACAGTTTTGTAAATTTTGATCACAGTTTTCTATTTTGCCTTTCTGTGAGCCCTACCTGTGGTTATGGTAGCGACTTAGGATAGCATCTGTCCTCTGCCCCAAACAGAAGGTGTGGGTATATAGAGATTCTGATACTGTGCTCTAGCTGTCTGACAGGCTTGTACAACACACACACCTTAACCTATTGAGCCCTCCTTTACCCCTAGATTATAAGAAGACGGGGACTCCAGCAATTAGTAACATGCCTAGGTCCCACTGAGTCAAAGTCAACCTTTGGTATGGCTCCCAAGCTTGTGCTCTTAGACAAAGGATTCGTTCTACATTTTCTAAGATGCTATATCTTACAACAAAACAAAACAGCCTCCTACCATTTTTAAATACTGTACCCTTCTTCCTTCAAGACTTAATTCCCACTAAGAATGAGGTTTAACTGAAAGTGCTTCCCACCTGGGTAAACAAAAATTTAAGTGAGACTAATTGGAAAACAGTGATCTCTGATCACTAAGATCATTATGGGTGACTGATGCTGGTCACTGAGTCAGAAGGCAAGAGTAGTTACCTGCATGTTACCCACTAATCCTGGCACCCACTTTTACAGCTTTCTTGATCTGTTTTGGGGGTGGCCATGCTGGTGGCTTCTCATCTTTCCTAGTAGTTTTAGTTATACAAAGACCACATATTCTAAATTGACCCTAAACTTCTAGAGTAATCCCCACTGGGGATTACACAACCAATGCTTTTTCCTTTGAATGGAAAGGACAGTAGATATCTTGAATGGTCGGCCACAGCTCTGACCATCTCAAGTGGAAATGAACATTCCTTTTCCACTGGAGTAAGAGTTATAACTACTAAAAGTTCTTGAATTGTAATGATACTTAATACTTTTTTTTTTCAGTCTTTTTGAAGCAGGGTCTCCCTGTAGCCCCAGCTGTCCTTACTTAATACTTTTTAAAGTCTTTGAAACACTAAAGTCTCAGATTCTGATTGACCAGCTGCTCCATTAGTGTCTACCTTGGACCAGGTCTGGCACTAGACAGCCACTTTAACATTTGTTGTCCCATTTAAGAATAACAAGTCAAGGGCTAGAGAGATGGCTCAGCAGTTAAGCACAGTGGCTGCTCTTCAGAGGACCCAGGTTCAATTCCCAGTACCTATATGGTAGCTAACAGCTATCCATAACTCCAGTTCCATGGCATCCAACACCCTCTTCTAAACTCCACAGGCATTGCACAATATGGGTGCACTTACATGTATGCAGGCAATACACTCATATATATATAATTAAATTAAAGTAAATAAATAAAATATTTTTTAAAAAATAATAACAAGCCAAAGGCTGGTTATGTAGCTCAGGTGATAGAATGCTCATATAACATGTGCGAAGTCCAGGGATTAATCACTATCACTATGTAAACCCAACATGGTGGTGCACACCTGTAATCCAAGCACTTGGGAGGTAGAGACAGGAAGATTAAAAGTTCAAGATCATCCTCAGTTGCATAGTAAGTTTGAGGTCAGCAAGGGCCACATGAGACCCTGTCTCAAAAAAAAAAAAAAAGAAAATGAAAAAGAAAAACAAGATCAAAGAAGAGTCCATTTTCCCTTATTTCATGGCAGAGCATTTAGTTTACAGATGTATTTATAGGTGTTTGCTGCTCATCATAGTAAAACAAGCTAAACTTTCTAGCTGAAAAAGTTCCTCCCACCCAAACCTTCCCCAGAGACCAGGAAGGAGCAGCAAGGGGAAAGAGGCCAATCGAGGAGAGGGATGGCCCTTTGGTCAAAATGAGGACTTGAGTGGAAACTAAGTGGCAGAATAGAAGCTAAAGCAAACTGTGAAACAATGTCTTCTCAGACCTAGATCAGAGATTTCTTCTTTTATTTAAGCGTGTGTGTGTGTGTGTGTGTGTTCCCGAATGCCCATGTGTGTGCCCGTGTGCATGAATGCACCTGTGTATACCATGCTACAGCTGTGGAAGTCAAAGAACAACTTTCAGGAGTTGGTTCTTTCCCTCCACTCTAGGTTCCAGGGACTAGACTCAGGTCAAGTCTGACGACTGACAGAGCAAGTACTTTTATCTTCAGAGCTATCTTGCTGACTGGCCCATCAAACATAGATTTCTGAGCCTCAAACTCTGTGGGGTTTGAAAAAGCAATAATTTTTGAAAACCTGTAAATCTACTTGTATGGTGGTTTGAAAAAGAAATAAAAACATCTCTACCCTGTCATGGGGTCAGAGCAAAAGCAATAGGATCTGTGTATGACCCCACCCTTCATGATCAAGTCATCCACACCCTCTCAGATGGCCACAGCTGTGGCAGGTTCCCACCATGTTTGGGGGCTCCCACTGAGCACTTTGCAGGTCGTTTTTGTTGTTGTTACTTATACAAATCTGTGTCCTTTGGTGGGCTGCCTGCTCCATCTCTCTGCCTCTAGTGCTAGCCCAAAGAAGATGTTTAACAAGTGACAGAGAGATACACAGTTGAGCAGACCACAAGCAGGGTAGCCTGCTGTACCTGCCTTTGCACCTGAGAACATCAGGAGTTGGTCTATCTTGCAACAGTCCTCAGAGTTCCTCTGGGTACAGAGCATGCTTCAAAGTATAGTATAAGCATGGTCGTAAGAAAAAGGCCTGACCCCCCTTCTTTAGAGTGAAGACAGTTATCTGGGGGGAAATAGGACCAAATAAATGGAAAACCTAAGGTCCACTTAAGATTGACTTAGTCACAAGAGTTGGAGAAAGGGTACAGCCCTTTAGAGCAATGTCTAGAAGTAAAGGGACAGGAAGAGTAAAGAGAGAGAGAGATGTTAACCTTTGTTCAGACATCCACCAGAGAATATAGGAGCAAAGGAGCAAGGGGCAGGGATGGGTAGAAGGCTCCCCTAGTCATATTCTGGCAGACCTGATCCACTGACCACAGCTACAGAATCCTGATCACCTGTGAAATGGGGGAATGTAGGTGGAGATATCAGCTCCAGACCTCTCCCTGCCCTTCTGACCTTGCCCTTAGCAAGTCTCTTTGCCTCTCTGAGTCTCTGTTGCCTTCTCTATAAAGTAGTGATTCCTCATGGTACCTGCCTCCTGGGATGCTGTGGGATCTGTGTGCTGATGGATGTGAAAGTGTCCCGTAGGCTTCAGGTAGGGCGTGGGTGTGGAGGTAGCAGTTGTGGGGCACCAGCCCTTGACTCTGTCCTTTGTCTTGCAGAGGGCTGTCCTGGCTTGTGCAATGGTAATGGCAGATGTACCTTGGACCTGAATGGGTGGCACTGTGTCTGCCAGCTGGGCTGGAGAGGAACTGGCTGCGACACATCCATGGAAACTGCCTGTGGAGACAGCAAAGACAATGATGGAGGTAGGGCTCTGGTACCCATGGGCCCTGGGCAGCTCCAGAGCTAGGAGGGAAGGGTGGGCATTGCTGGGTTAACAGGGCACCAATACCCTCTGTCCATGGTGAGGGAGACTTAGGGCACAAACAAAAACTGCACAGGTGGCCTCAAGCCTAGTCGCTATCTCTAGTTGTTGCATTTAGATTCATTAATTTTAATGAATGTAAATGAAATGAATTAGCACCCAGTGGTCAGGTGTGGAGAAGTGTCTTCAATTAACTCCATGGTGGGATAGTTGCCTGGCCAGGGTCTGAGCTTCCACTCGCTGAGGTCGGTTAAGAAGATGCCAGCCTATTCTGTATCTCACAAACTGTAGGCATTCTCCTCTAGGGGACAACATTGACGTAGCTTTGGCCTAGGTCTCTTTTCTGACTCTGGATGTAATCCTTCTCAAGTACACCCAGCGACATTTTGCCCTCATACCCTCTCATACCCATGGGTTTGTAATAAAATCTGACTTTGCTTGCATTTTCCTCTAGTGCTGGGCAGTCAAATCCCAAGGAAAGAGGAGCAAGTCTTATGGAATATTTGTAAGCTGAGAGTGAAAAACTGTGTTCCAACTCTGACTTTGATTTCCCTGTGCATCCATAAGCAAGCTACTTAATATCTCTGGGTCTTACTCTCCCTAATTATAAAATGAGGCAGTTGGACCATGAAAGCTATTCAAGTTCATTTATAGAATTAGCTTTCATTTGTCTATTGACTAAATTTGCATAAAGACAACCATAATATAAACTCCATTCCTACCTGGAAGATATCTGATTCTTCCAAGTCTCAAGGGGTTACTGGGAGAATAAAAAAGACAGATACAAAAAGAATCAGAACAGTTAACCCTTCCTTTCTAATATTGGCAAGCAAAACATTCATGCCACTCACTTTTGTATGACACAGAGTTAGAAATCAGCAAACTAGAAACCCAGCATCCTAACTTTTAGAAATGTCCTACCTAAGATGTTTTTAAAATCTCAAAGCTCTGTAAAAATAAAAAATCCAAGTGTATAATATTATAGTCATTCTGGTTCATTTGCCTGAGTTGATGCTAAAAGCCTAGAATAGCTACTTACTCCACTGGTCTTTGCCTGAGCTGCCCTGCAGTCCTCTATCCACTGTCTAAAAACAGAAGGCAGCCATGCAAATGACCCCAGCCTAAGGGAGTAACTATCAACAAGGTGCCATGGTGTTGGGCCTTGATCACTGAGCAGAGATGCTAGGTATATGTCCTTCTGAAATCTCAGTGTCTACATGTCCCTTAATCAAGCTGAAATCTGGGGAGCTCAGTAATCCTTGGGCTGCTTGAACATTCAGAGTTTTATTAGAGGACCACATCTTACCCCAGGTGTTGAGATACATTAGTCCTGTCCACCCTCCAGAAACTCAAATGAGGGAGAAAACCCCAAGGCTGAGTGTTACTGAACTGTACCTAACTGCTGTTACAGGGTTCTATGCTGGTTGCTGTGGAGGTAGAAACCATTTTTCAGGCCGTTGATACTAGAACAGGAGGGAATTTTCTGGAAGGAAAAGGGCTTTCCACTCACAACAGATACACAAGGAAAGGCAGAGCACAACAGGAAAGGGCACTGAGTATCCCCATCTTCAGATAAGATGAAGAGGGATCATGGTGCTGGAGAGATGGGTCAGTAGTTAAGAGCACTTGCTGTTCTTCCTGAGGACCCAAGTTCAGTTCCCAGTACCCACATGGTGGTTCACAACCATCTGTAACTCCAGTTCCAGGGGATCTGATACACTCTTCTAGCCTTCGTGGGCACCAGGCATGCACATAGTATACATGCAGGCAAACCTTCATACACATAAAATAAAAATAAATAGATCCTTTAAAAAAGTGATCATGTTCACTGTTCATGGTGCCTTCACCATCCCACTATACTTGGTCTTTGTGGGTGCAAGGCCAGTGGCAAACAATAACATTCATAGAGCAGAAGGAAGGGGAAAAGAGCCACACCATGAAGTCATTCCCTTCTCTAGAGTCCAGGATCTTTCACACTGCTATGGGACATCTGGGCGCAAAAAACTGAACATCTTTGGGATGTTCAGAGAATGCATGGTACCCTCAACACACATTCAACAACAGATTACAGACCAGGGTTCATTCATTCCTCCCCACGAAATGCAGCCCCAGAGTCTAAGCCTTGGTTCCCATCCTTCAGAGCCAGCCTTCCAGCACTGGAAATAACCAGTTTTTACAGAGCTGGGCCCACAGTAGCCCAATGCCCCACTGCTTTAATGGGACAGTTTCTTGTTATAGGAAATAATCCAGACCCTAGGGAAATGGAGCCTCCTCCAGCTGTTCTGAGCAATAAGCCAGCAGGAAATAGAAAAGAACACCGAGAAAATCCCCAGTTGAGGAAGAATGTACCTTGTACATTTTTTGGAGCATGTTATGAAGCAAAATGAGTTTGTACGTACTTTGTGACAAAGCTACACGAAAGCACTTTACTATGAGTGCATTTGCTTTCTCCGCACGTTTACTGAGCATCTATACTGCATCAGGCCCTGTCCTGGCTACCACGCCTTCAGAGATGCACCTGACAGCTTCTGCCCTGCAAAGTTTATAATCGAGGTAGGGAGGAGGAAGTAACTTCAATACCGAAGGTTATGCTGTGATACAAGAACAGCCAGGCATTCAGCTGATATTGTCATGTGGTTCAGTGGGAACTGAGCTGTGGCTTCAGCCAGGAAGACCTCCCATGGGTCATCATGATTGAAAATAGATCATCTCAGGAGGGCAGACTGTCCAGTCTTTGACATCTGGTTCTCAGCTGTAAAGTGAGGCAGTGTCTCACTTTGGGGCCCTCCATCTTTTGGGAGAGTCCATAAGGCCCTGTTTTGCAAGGTGGCAAGGTTAAAATAAGCCACAGGCCAGCAGGGTCAGAACTTATCCTCACTTACCTTCTATCACTCAACCTTGCCCAAGCAGAGACAGTTTGGTGACAGGAGAAACAAAGCCCACTGTGCAAGGAGCGCAAGTGTAGGCCTTCTTTAGCAATGGGTTATTTTCACTTCAGACAAGCACACATGTGCTCAGCTCTTGCTGTTGATGAGACACCACACTCCCTTCTGAGGGGATCTAAGGACCAGTGAGCATAGCCCATGCTTTCTCCCTTAGGAAATCCACAGTTATTTGGAAGAAAGTGTTATCCAAATAACTAAATCTAATGGAAGCAGAAGGAAATAAGTGCTTTTATGTCAGCCATGACAGGGGATGCAGTGTAATCCCAGATAAATAATTCAGGGTGGTGGGAGATAGTGTGAGAGTCCCACTGAGTGGCTGAAATGACACAGGGACTTGGAGGAGAAATTAACAGAGCTTAATGTTGAGAAACAGGACTAGAAGAGACACGAGAGAAATCAACTTCAGCTCCTTCCTTCTCCTCCCCTACATGGTGCAGATGAGGAAACTGGAACCCAGAGAGGGACATGACATCATATGCCTCGTAGTCACACAGAAGCCATTAGCTTGGCCCCAACTAGGGTCCCAGACTCCTGCTGTTGCATGTGGCCCTATGCGCCAATAGCACTCCTCCTCCTAGGGTCTCCTCTTTCTTCTAGAAATGTAGCAAGTGTTTACCCAGGCCTTCACAGGCTACAAAAATGATGCAGAGTCTTCTGGAGTGTGAAGGAACTCCAGTGTCATTGGACAGCTTATAGGGTAATGGTATGTCTGTACAATGACACTGCAAGAAAGGTGGTGCTACCGTCCCTCGCTTTGTCCATATGATATGGACACAGACGCTTAGTTAGTGTCTGCTCAGGTCATACCACTGGTCAGGAACAATCTGCCAGTGTTTGTGAAGTCTGCCCACATTAGAAACTTGCCCTGTGCCCAGACTTCAGACCCGGCTCCATTGTCAACCATGATGACCCTTCAAGCTACCCAAGAACACTCATTTCCTCCCTTTTTCCTAACTTCCTAGGCTTAAAGCAATTCTTGAAACTAAACTTGAATTTCAAGGTTCATTAAGAATGCTGTTGCAGTGATTTTTAATCTGTGAGACAAAAAGAAGTTACACAATATGGTTGTGTTGGGAGCAGCTTTATTGGTTTGTTTTTGTTTTCGTGTGTGGTTGTTTGTCTGGATTGAAAACTAGAAAGCATCCTGAATATGTCTAGGAAGATGCCCATCTCCTGAGCCTCTGTGGGCTGCCCAGTGTATCTCATGTGCCTCCGATTTCACCCCAGAGAACTGGGTGCTGAGAGGAACCAGTGGAGCAGACCCTTTGTGTGCCTCACCCTTTGGAAGCCCTCAGTAAACTATTGTCACTCAAATCTTCTCACATGATACAATGGCCATCCACGAGAATGTTCGTCTGGACCCATTTTCAAGATGGTGAAACTGTAGTCCACATGTGCAGAGTGACTATAAAGTACAGAATAAAACCTATCTTGCAGGGTCATGGTAAAGAGTACAAAAGTGCCTAAGAAGCAACATAACACAGTGATGAAAGCATGGGATTTGCACTCAGGTCCCCTGGGTTCAAATCCTGGGTCCCTCTTGCTGAGTGTGTGGCCTTGGGTGAGTTACTTAACTTCTCTAGACTTAGTTCAGTGCTTGCAAATGGCAGGTCTCCTCCTGCTCCTTTCTACCTGCAACCATAGAGCATTATATTTATCATCATACATAATATTTATATAATTTTAATATTAATATAATTTTATAATTTAATATTTATGTAGTTTATATATAAATATCTTTAATTAGAATTTTGCTTCCTGTGAAGTTTTATGTTCTCTTTTTAAATTTAAGGTTATTGTGTGTTTTTCTACCAAATAGTAGATTTTGACTTTTCTTATTCTCTTTATTGAAATCTGTATTCCAAGCTAGGCCTGGTGACTCACACCTGTAACCCCAACATTTGGGCAACTGAGGCACAAACACCACAAGTTCAAAGTCAACATGGGCTACCTAATATGACCTGGTCTGTATACATCTGTATTCCAAACAATTACATATTAATTATTAGAACAAAAAAATCCAATATGCAAGGCTGGAGAGAGGGCTCAGCGGTTAAGAACACTGAATGTTCTTGTAGAAGACCCAGGTTTGAATCCCAGCACCCACAAGGCAGCTAACAACTGTCCGTAACTCCAGTTCCAGGGGATCCAACAGCCTCTTCTGTCCTCCCTAGGCATTGCACAACACAGGTATACGTACCTACATGCAGGCAATGTACTCATACACATAAAAAAAAAAATCCAATATGCATAACATCCATCATTTAAAGAACCCTCCTAACATACTTGCAGGCAAACATGTACATACAGGGACACTGAGTCTCAGAGAGCTGAAATGGTTTGTCCAAACTCACACAGTAGATCAGCAGGGGAGGTAGACTGGATAGGAGCTGTGTTTGTAAAGAAGATGCCAGAATAAAAACTCCACTGGAATTTAAACAGCCAGATCTTTTTGATAAAGCTTCTTTAAGCAGCTTCAAGGTATAATAATCTCTTTGGATGCTTTTGGCCCCATGAAAGACAATCGTGGGTGGCAATCCTCACAACTGATAGATGCAGCCCAGAAGGAGAAATTTCAAGAAAACAGAGAACAAAGCTCTCTGTCCTTCCTTCTCCTCCCCATCTCCCATTGCGGGAATGGTGCACTCACATAAGCCCTAGAATTTGGTCACCCTTCAGACTATCTATAAACTACGTTTCTCATGATAAGAGACAAGAGAGGAATTGACCTTTAGAAATCTTATGTTCCAAGGAGCAGATAAAGATTTCACAAGCCTTTTGAAAGAAGGCACGAATTTATTATAGCAAATGACAAAATCTTCTCCCGGATGTGTTTAGAAAGGGGAGGCACATTCTCCCCTCGCTCCCCAGGGCCTCCCCAGTGCTGCTCACAGCCTGCTGTAAGACAGTTCTGTGGCCAGCTGCAGTCAGCAGGGAGATGAGGTTGGCTGATGGGCTGTCTGGCTGAAAGGCAGCAAGCCAGCAGGGAGACTGATGGGCTTGTTAATGCCCTGTCACACAGCCACCACTTTAAGGAATCATGTAAACAGCTAAAGTACAGCCATTTATTTTTAACAATCCTAGTCTACATTTAAGCATTCTCTCTTCCAAGATATATCCCTCCCCAGGCTGAGTTGGGATCCCTATCTTGGGGTCCCTTGCCAGCTCTGAGTTTCCCCCTCTCCCAGCATTCAACTCTCAGTATGTCACTGGTTATACTAAATCCTTTAGCAGCAAGAATGTTTTATTCCTGCATGTCCAGTGTTTAGCACAGAGTCTTCTGTCTGACCACATACTGAGGCTGGATGAACACAGTAGGCTTGTCCCTGTATTCCCTTCCCAAGAGTAGGACTGAGTTCTTCTGCAGGGGATTGCGTGTGTCATAGCTCGGGCCCTCGATGGGTCCTGACAAACTGATTGACCTGTTAGATTTGGAAGCCTCACATAATCATTCATGCATTTGTTCATTCATATAGCAAACATGATGCTTAAGTTTGCAAGGCATTGTGCTGCGTATTTGAGATACAGAAATAACCCCATCAGTTCCTGTCCCTGTGGAATGGGGACAGAGATGAGAGGAGCCAGAACACCCAAAGTGTCAATGCGTAAAGAGTTGTAGATTGTGGAAATGCCAAACATCTGAGTGTGGAGAAAGATGAGGAACTGAACTCCCAGCTCTGCAGCTCCCTTAGTGGTATAACATTGGATAAATCAGTTGCCCTCAATCTAAAACTAGTGCCTTCATTTGTAAAGATGAGAAAATTAGCTACCACCTTTAGAAAAAGTCGCATGTGTGCCTTTGACCTTCCATGGACATCACAGCAGGACAGCCCTGGAGAAGACAGCCAGTGGCATGTGAGGGCAAGGAGGGGACTATAAGGCAGGATGTACCATTTACTGGCTACCTCACCAAGAAGGACACTAGTAGGACAGAATGAGACTTATTACCCAGTGCTCACCCTGGGTTGGCAGTTGTTAGGGTCGCATAGCAAAGGGGGAGCCATTTCTAATCAGGCCTAAGAATATCTGCTCAAAGAACCAAGTGGCGAGCAGAGGACTTCACCCATTTTCATGTTCTAGCCCCGTCTGTAAAGCTCCAGGAGCGGCCATTGCATGTGAAGGACCCTAAGCCTTTCCTCACTGACTTGCTTCTTTACGCTCCACAACCTGGGTATCTCTCTGTAAGCTCTAGAGGCTGGAGGGCCTCATCCCAGGCTTTTGTGAGCATAATGCAGCTCAGGCCCCTGAAGGCCTCATGGTTAGAGTGATGGAGCCCAGGAAAGGTTTGGCTCTTGGGCTTCCAACCTGGATGTTTCCCCTCTCCCATTTCTCCAAGTCATTTGATACCCACCTACAGGGCAGGCGCTGTAAGATGTGAGGTAAAGTGGTACTGCCCTCCTGTAGAAATGCAAGCAGCATTTGAGCATCCAGGGTCTCAGGTTCAAGGATTAGGAGTACATGAGCCCCTGCAGAATGCTGCATTTACTACCCAGGAGACCTTGGCCTCCCATTCCCATCCTGCCTTTGTGCTGGATACATCTCTTCTTTTCTTCGCTCTGCCCTCCATTCCCCATCTGCAGTCACTATGTGATATGCCACGTGCCACGCCCCCCCCAGCTTCCAGGGACCTGAAAGACCATTTTCACATTTTCATCTGTTTCTCCTATCACCAGAACCTGAAAGAAAAAGGAAATTTCTAGAGGGAAAACATGTTCTTTCTCCAAAGTTGGTGTCTTAATTTCAGAAGACTTTTACTGAAAATCTGTGAGAAGTTGAGGGTAATTCTCCCTATTTTCTTGATTTCTTCTCCTGTGATAAATGAGATTCTCTAATGTAGCAGATATAAGAAATATGGACAGTTTATAAGTCTACCATATTATTTGAGATGTACAATTAAATGAGTTATGAGGTACTTAAAGATGTAAAAGTTTCCAAAAGAGAACCCCCTATTATAGATTGATATGTTTTTGACCCAGAATTTACTTTTCTGTCCCAAAGCAAGACCTCTAAAATGTATCATCTGTGCATAAGAAAACTGAATTGTCAAGGACTCTCCCTCACTGTGGAGTAGCCATACATACTGTTGTTGGCTGCTATATGCTACTTTTGAAAACATAAAGAGGATTTTTCACAAGAGCTGGTCTTCAGAGTGAATTTTTATGGACCCCACTTCATTTCAAAATAGATACCTCACTTAAATTTGATTGTCTAATGGTGGAAGTTTTGCCTACATCTATTGCTCAGCAAATACTCCTTAAATTAGGAAGCATCAGCATGACAAGGTGTAGACAGACAGAATTCCTGATCTGGCATTAATCACTCTAACTCACCAAACACACAGTGAGAAATTCCATAGTTCCAGGGTTTCTAGGGGGGGAAAAGAGCATGTTTTTTTGTGACACCAATTTGCAATGCCCCTGAGACTGCACTACCCTAACTTACATGTGTCATTGTGTCTGTGACTTTAACCAATTCAGTCCTTTGAGGTCCAGCTGCACCCAGAAGGCTACCTGTGCAGAGGCAGGGGCCAGGGCTGGCTGGATGACAGCTGGTTGCCAGATACCCAGCTACAAGCTCAAGGGAGGCACCTGGTCAGATGCCTCTAGTAACTGCCTTTTGCTTGGCCCTTACTTAGGAACTTCTCCTTGCTCCCTCCTTGATCTCATATCCTCTGTGAAGAAGGCTTCATGATGATTCATTTAACAGATGGGAGAACAAAAGCTCAGAGCTTTGGCTGGGACATTTATTTCCAGCAAAATGCCCAACTAGGTCATCACGACACCCTACTGACTACACGATATAACTATTTTTAAAACTCAGCAAAGAAGAAAGGGGGGACAGGGGAGCCTTGGATCCCAGAGGAGAGATGAAACTGAAAACCAGGGCAGCAGGTGCAGAAGCTGTGACACACTCACAGGGACGGGGCATGTTTACAGTAGGGCATTGCGGTTGACACCACATAGAAAACTGGGACCCTCGGAGGCCAGGACTAAAAACGTGTGCCTGACAGAATAGAGGGGTGACATGGAGGCACTTCTCTGTCCTGGCATTAGGGTGTGGAAAGAGGTGTCTGCTATAAGAGATGGAGCTTGCACTATAAAGTTCCTGAAACCTCATCTTACATATTAGAGTAGTAATGCCCAGCTAAGAAATCTGCCTAAAAAGTAGTCCTGGACTAGTGATGCCCTGGGGTGGCAGGTAGCCAGACATCATTTTGGAGAGTTAGTCAGTCACCTGAGATCCCCAGTGAGAATTACAGAACATGCAGGAAATGGTTGGCCATAGGCCGGAGTTAGCAGCTATAGCATACAAGGAGTTGCCACTCCCAAGAATTTAATCTGAGACTATATCATAAATAAGCTTTTATATGACTAAAGAGATAAACTGATATATAAAACCATAAGGATGGAACGAGATACTATCTGGAAAGAAACCAGCAGATTTTGCAAAGTTTCAAAGAGACCATCTACAAATCTTAAAGTATGGTAATTTAAATTAATGACCCAAAGGACAAATAAAACAGCAGACCAGACACAAATGAAGGGAAAATAAGTGAAGCAGAATAAAGATCTGAGGAAATAAATCAGAATGGGACACAAATAAAAAGATGGAAATGAAGAAAGAGGTTAAAAGGCATGAAATAGAAGAAGGTCCCTTTAAACTTTTATTAGTATTCCTGAAGAAAAGGCTAAAAGGGCTAAATAAAGACAAAGGAACATTCCAAGAGCTTATAGGAGAACTTTCCAGAACTCATGCAAGACATACTCCTAAATAAAAGGCCTCTGGTATGATGTACTGTTCACTAGGGAGAGTGCGTGCTAGGTCCCAGGCTTGGAGAGAGATTGTTAGTCTATAAGTTTTCTGGAAAATCTGTCTCATTGTCACAAGATGTCCAATGGAAGCTTTGAACCTCGTATCTGGCAACAGGGTCAAAGTCATGAGTCTAAGGAATGGACTGTCTTTCCTTGTCATTATATGTGACTGAAGAAACAGATTTAGAGAAATTAAGCAATTTGTACAAGCTTATATAACTCAGAGTTTTGATATGATTCCTATGTCCCTGTTCTCCACTTTGAGAGTCTCTCCAGGGTAGGTCAAAGAATAGTCTATACCTCAGAAAGAACTGAGTTCAAATCCTGTCTCAGCTTCATTACTGACTACCTCTGTGACCTTCACTAAGTCAACTTACCACTTTAAACCTATAGTTCCTTCTCTTTGAAATGATAGTGATGAAAGTACTCACCTCATAGGGTGGGTAGGATTCAAGGCCATACTCCTTATCATTTTCTTTTATTATCTTCATCAGCATGATATAGTTGTCAGTGAGAACCACCCATGCCAGGGCTGAGAGCAGCCATCCCCCCTCAACAGGAAGCAATCCCTCCCAGGTGCCACAAAGCAGAGTGTTTATAAAGAGGTAAAAGACTGGCTTCCAGGGACTACTTTGGTGGTAAACAAGAGCAGGCAAGAGCTAATAAAATTTCAAATTAGCCATGACTTTTCACGGCCCTTCAATTGTGCTAGCTGATTTAATGGTCAACGTCCCTGCTCGCTGGGATTGAATAATGGAGCGTTTCTGCAGAGTTATGGATGCGGCAGCTGAATCTGTCATGCTAACATCAATAGCAGAATGCAAATAACCCTCTGCTTGGGCTGTAATTATGTGTTTAAGCAACGTCTGACAGGGGCAGCAGGAAAGTATGATGGAGCCTGCTGACGGCAGGAGAGGATGAGTGTTTTGCTAGGCAGCACTACCTGGAAGCCGGGACAGGAGCTAAAGTACCACTCAGAGTAATGTTGGGGTGAGGGAGGCAGGGTAAACGTAAATGTAAATGGCCCCACATTTTAGTGAACCATGTTTTAGGTTCAGGACCAAAAAGGGAAATTACTATTTTATTAAGTACTTGTTATATGTCAGATACTGTGTTGGATTTGGGCAAACAGTACTACACATTGTATTGTGGAATAAAAACTTACATGAATGACACTCTTATCATCTCCATAAGAGATGGCTCAGTGGGTAAAGGCACTTGCTGTCAACCCAAACAACCCTAGTTCAATCCCCAGGCCCCTAACAACCATCTATAACTCCAGTTCCAGGGGATCCAATGCCCTCTCCTGACCTCCATGGGCATTGCACAACACAGGCACACTTAAATACATGCAAGTAATGCACTCATATACATAAAATAAAAATAATAAATAAAATATTTTTTAAATAAAAATAAAATCACACAGCTAATAAGCAATTGAGCCACTATTTGGATCCAGGCAGAACATATGTCATCTCTGCCTCTAAAACACACAGATGTCACCCTGGCCCTTGCTTTGGCCACTGTCGTCTGAGCACTGGGTTTGTTACCCATTCTAAGTCATTCAAGAACTATAAAAGTCCCTTGCAATAGTGTGGTCAAAAATCTGTAATCTAGGAGAATCTCTTTCTTTGTACTTTGGAAAGATAATAGTGCTATAATCCTTTTCAATCTTGAAGAAATCCACCCGTGTAATACAGAGAAATCCCTGCAAATGGCAACTTACAGAAGACAGAGCTTGGCCTCCAAAGGGCTCAGGACTGAGCTTCAGGCCACATGATCCCACCACTGAGGGAGATGATGGAGTTATAGAGCCCTCACCACCACTACCTCTTCCTTACCTCAGAGCCACCCTAGAATCATCAGGCTTTAGGGTTCACCCCCTAAGTATCTCTCAAAACCATCTACTTCTCTTTCTTCACTAGACTTGCTGCTCTAACCGAAGCTGCCTTTATTTTTCACCCATGAAACCTCAGCTCTCTCAGCACCTCCTATCTGACCCCAGCTTCTCTTCTGTTCAGCAGCATATCAAATGAAGTCACCTCCTAGTTCAAACCCTTAAGGGATACCCATTGCCCCAGGGTAAGATTCCAGCTCCCTGCAAGGCTGCCCCACCAACCTAGCAGCCTCACCCTGGGCTGCTCCCCTTACTTCCTAAGCACTAGCACCTGAGTTTAGTATCCGATGTTCATGCATTATCACTCCACTACCCTTCTTCCCGCTCTCTAAAAAATGCAAAAATAGTATATACACTATATGCTTCTGTGTTGCCAATTAGAGTGATGGGGTAGGTACCTGCTTCTTCTTGATGCTCAGCAAAGACCTTGGCTTATGTCTGCACTTCAACTTTGCCTGTAAGGGAAAAAAGGGCAAACATGACTGGTTGAAATAGTTGTATAAACTACATGCTCTATTTCCCCTGCAGATGGACTGATGGACTGCATGGACCCTGACTGCTGCCTCCAGCCCCTCTGTCATGTCAACCTGCTGTGCCTAGGCTCCCCCGACCCTCTGAACATCATCCAGGAGACACAAATCCCTGCCCCCCAACAGAGCCTGCACTCCTTCTATGACCGCATCAAGTTCCTTGTGGGCAGGGACAGCACGCATATCATCCCTGGAGAGAACCCCTTTGATGGCGGGTGAGTCCATGGGGCCCAGCTCCAGCAACAGCTCTTGGAGGGAGCCTGAGTCATCTCTGAGTTTGGGAGGGTGGAACTTGAAGGTTCTGATAGGATGTTGGGAGAGGCAAAGAAATAGCCTCAGCTACCACACTGACAAAACTGCTGTCCAAGGTCTTCTGAACTGTTAGGAGCAAAGCTGTGCTGCTTGCACTGGGTGATAGATGAAGAGAGTGAAAAATCAAAGGTCTGAGGGGAATCTTGAATCAATACCCACTTTGCAGTCAGCTCTTCCTGATCCTGTGGTCTCCACATGAGCTGAAAGGCTTTGACACTGCTTACCCTCAGAGCTGATGGAGAGCTTTACTAGTCTGGAGGCTGCACCCCAGGTCCCATGCCCATGCATTCCTTCTTTGACCAGTTGCACCATCTATTGAACAATTTATTACTGAGATCTACTTTGTACCAGTACTAGGATGGCAGAGATGAGTGGTACATACTCTCTGCCTGCCCACACTCTCTCGCAGTCCTCTGGGGAATAAAGTGAGGATAATTACAATAGGCTTGACCAAAAATATGTGCCATGGGTACTAAGGAGCATAGAGGAGGTACTCCTGGGAAGGAGAAGCCAGGACTTGGGTAGGAAAGCTAAATCTTAAAGATGAAAGACGGTTAACCAGGCAAGTGAGAGAGGAAGGACTCCAGGGAAAGGAAAGAAGTCACTCACAGAACCTGGGGCACATCAGGGCACAGGTGGCAGCAAAAGATGGCACTGTGTTCTCTACTTCCCAAGTTGGGGCAGGGAACCAAGATATGGCATCCAAAAAGAAAAATTTATAGTAATTTCTTTGGAATGTCTTCTAATACAGTGATGCTGCATATGTTCAGAACTTTCTCTGTGAATCAGCACAATGAATCCAGCAATCACCAACCACGTGTTCAGGACTTTTTGACAAAGGGTGATGAGAGTGTAGGGAAGAAGGAATCAGCAGGGTTTGGTCATAGGTGGGTATAAGGATGGAAAGAGGGGTCGTCTGTGTGGATGCCCAAGTGGATTGTGGTGCTGTCACCAGGATGAGGAACTGAGAGCGGGACCCAGGTGGGAGGAGGAGAAGAGTGAGGAAGGAACACAGTACAAAGACACCCGAAAGCAAGTGTCTGTCACCCTTGCTTTGGCCATTGTCTTCTGAGCGTTGGGTTTGTTACCCATTCTAAGTCATTCTGGAGCTTACACAGAGGTTAGATTCCAAAGCCCTTGATTTGGGAAGACTTCCACAACAGGCAGTAGGTGAACCCGTGAGCTCATTGTGCTGGCTCTCGGGACAGGTGTATATGTGGGGCAGGGGGTGGAGACCAAAGAAGGAGCCTTGAGAGCTTCCTCCACTGCACCCATGAGGTGGCGCCTATGGAATCAGTGTAAGTGTGACCACCAAGAAGGTCTTACTCCTGTACACGATGGAGCCTGGATGCAGCTTCACAGCAGACCTCAAAGCCCACGGTCTTTCCGCAGCCCCAGCCCAGCGAGACTGGTGTGACATAGGTGTGTGGTAGCATTCAAAAGGTCACTTCTTTAGAGGTGTGGCTACTAGAGCTAAGAAGATGGCTCAGTTGATAAAGTGTCTACTGCACAAGCATAAGGATCTGACTTCGGATCCCAGGACCAAAGTAAAATGTTGGATGCAGCATCACACAACTGTAACTAGTGCTGAGGGGACAGAGACAGGAGGAGCCTCAGAGCCTGACAGCCAGCCAGTCTAGCCAAAATGGCAAACTCCAGGTTTGGTGAGAGACTCTGTCCCAAAAAACAAGGTGGAAAACTATAGAGGAAGACACCCGATGTTAACCTCTGACCTCCACAAGCACATACATGCGTGCAAGCACACACACGTGAACACGTACATATGCATACACCACTTCCACCCACCACACACAGAAAGTGGGTACTTTAGAGAACATACCCTTCAAACTACCCCAAAAGGGGTAAAGTGGTTTTCCCTCATGTGTGAGGCCAGACTCATGATGGAGCCAGGAGGAGAAAGAGTAAGGAAAACCTGCTCATTTGTCTTGGCCAGAAATGCTGCTTTTATTTCTGGGTAAGAAACATCCTACTATCTTATTCAATTATGTGATTTTGTATGTATGCTTGTGGGCCCTCCCCCGGCTTGAGTTCTTTTAATCAACAGAAGATATAAATAATATTCCTACTAAGGAAAATGTTAACTTGCTCAGCCTTTCATGACCGACCCATATGGCATCTGATGAGGGCTATGGCTTATCAGCTGCCTGTAGCTGTTCTGTTTAGGGAGCACCCTATCCATGCCAGCCTGTTCCATGCCAACAGGGGACATGCCCCCTGAGAGTCCTCCTGGTTACTCACTGAGCCTGCTGCTTAAGCACCATGAGTCCCTGTGGGACCTGCACTGGGCACTCAGCACTACTTCTTCAGTACAGAAGGCAGGCATGGAATTGAGAAGCGTGGGCTGGGGAAATGGAGTCTGCAGTAGAGAGCATCTAGGCCCCAGAGCCAAGCTGCACTTCAGCTCCTGGCTCTGCCACCCCTGTAGGCATGGCTCTGGACAAGTGATTAAATAAAGTGAGTCACTCCAGTATCTGCTGACCCCTCTGGCCCGAGTTCTCCAGGGAAGTCCTGCATCTCACTCACTGTAGCATTCAGTAGTTGCTCAAGGAACATTTGCATATAAGTTGTCTTGAAGAACGAAGAGACGAACGAAGAGAGAAAGGGGAAGAAGGGAATAAAAGTGGGAGAAAGGGAAGGGGGCTAGATGGACACATTATATTTTACTTAATTTTATACTGAGGAGTCAAGGTCCGGTGGGTTAAATCACCTGCCAAACATCACATTGGAGGTGAATTACAGCAGCAGAAGACAGCTCCTATGTCCTTGTTTATACATCTGTTGCCTTCAGTTAAATTACGTATACTTTGAAGGCAGAGACTATTCATCTCTCAAACCTGTGACACTCCAGGCAAGGCCTAGAATATGGTACTGGTTCTACAGATGGATAAATAATGGAAGGTTCCAAAATGTTAGTATAAAATTCCTTGTATCCTGGCATTTTCCTGAAAAATTACACCCCTGCTACTTACTGACCTAGATTCAGAAGAAACAGCCATCGATCACCATGGATCCCCAAACATTCCTCTGTAAAAGAAGTTGTCAGAAACACGAGGCAGCAGACTGCTGACTTGATAGTCTCAATCTGGTCTAGAAGTATGATGCTTCTTTGCACCATTTGGATGAAGTGAACTCAGTACCAAGTTTGTGTTGTTGCTTTCTTTCCCCTCATGTGAGAGTGTGTGTCAGAGGAAGGGCCCAGAGCTTCCTTCCTGGCTTTTTTACCACTAGCCATGTGGGACCTTGGGGAAATGACTGAACTTGTGTACAGGCACCTTCATGAACTGGCAAAAATAGTAACTCTTTCATAGCAGCTATAGAAAATATTAAAATAAAGCATCTACCCCTGGGCCTGGTCCCTAATAGGTGTTTGGTGAATGGTGGGTTTTATAGTGGTATCATGTCACAGTGAAACCAGCACAACGTTGAAATTAGACGGACCTAGACTGAAAGACCATTGCAGCTTTCTGGCTGTATGACCTTGGAAAAAGTCCTTAAGTTCTTAGAGCTCCAGTCTCATCATCTGCAAGACTGGGTGAATGATGCCTGTGTCAGAGGACTGCCAGGAGAATTAAATGGAAGGAGGTGCATAAAGGCTCAACCTAGTACCTGCCACCCAGAAAGACCTTTTCTAATTGCCTGATGGTGGGATGATGGTGGTGATGGTGTTAGAGAGCTGCCAGCTCCATTTTCTTAATTGGAAACAAAACTTGAGAGTAACCGTCTCTCCAGGAAAGTCCAGCAGCCAGAAAGGAACAGACTTAGATTGTTGAATCATTATCTGAGGAAAGGAAATGGCCATATTCTTGCCAGCCAGCTGACATTGGGATCCTCGTTAGAAAGGAATCCAGTGACACTTCTCCAGGATTCAGTTTCTGATGGACAGGCAGGCCTGCCTCAGTGTCCATGTATAACAGTAATAATCCTACACCTAACCCATATCCCAGCACCCTATATGCTGTATCACAAGTTATATAGTTTGTCTAGGAATCCATCTAACAGCCTCTAAAATAAAGACTGTCAACTTGACAGCACTTCTGAGTCCTGAAAGGAAGACAGGCCTCAGAGGGTAGCTCCTTTACCATATGTCAGGCCCAGAGATCCTCAGGATGAGGAATATGAAACCAGGGCTTGGAACTAGCTGGACGCCATCGAATCACAGAAGTTAGCACACTACTCTTGGAGCCCACAGCTCTCCTCAGAGGCGGTCACATACTCCGTGTGAGGAAGCAGGAGATTCTTCAAAGGGATATATAACTCCTAGAGTTACACAGGGGGGTGGGGGTGGGACTCTTTCTTCATGCTTTCATACAGTACCCAGTCTGGTTTCAGAAGTAATGGAGCAGGGAGAGGTATGCCACAGCTCCCCAAGACGTTGAGGCTCCAGCCAAGCACAGTGGGCTCTGGCCTGTCTGGGTTCTATTGAGGAAACCACAGTGCTGGTTCAGAGCTGAGACAGAAGTACTGCTGAGGAGAATGAAGAAAACCAGGAAAGGCCTCCTTCAGGGGCCCTGCTTGAATTAGCTTTTCATCACTATAATAAATAGCTGAGAGAACAGCTTAAATGGAGGGAAGATTTGTTTTGGTTCATGGTTTCGGGGTTTCAGTCCATCCATAGCTTGCTCATTGCTGTGGGCTGCAGTGAGGCAGAACATCAGGGGACAAGAATGTATGGTGCAGCAAAGCTGCTTGCCTTGTTGGCAGCCAGGAAGCAGAGAGGCTGAGGAAGGGACCTTGGACAAGATATGGCCCCAAGAACATGACCCCCAATAATGTCATGAAACTATTATGAATTCATCAATGGATTGATTCATCAATTAGGTCACAGCCTTCACGATCCAGTCACTTCTGAGTGATTAGAGTCACCAGCTGAGGACTTCAACACATGAGCCATTGGGGGAATACCTCCTATCCAAACCAAATGCCATTTATCTGAGTCCCCAGAGCTTAGTACAATCCCTGCTCAAAGCATGTGCTCTGCAGAGGTTTAATGAAGTCAGCAGCTCTGACATTCTTTCACTGCAAACCTTATCACCACATAAAGTGATATAGATATAAATGACCCCAGTTGGTCCTAAAGTAGAAGGTAACATGGGCTGAGGCAACAACCACCGGATTAGGTAGTTTAAATAACTTGCTGGTGAGGACACCTGGGCCAAGTGCCTAGTGGAACACCTGCCCTTACCTGTTGTCATGGACAAGTACAATGAAGGGTGTTTATTAAGACTTCAGAGGGAGAAGAGGAACCAGTGAGGTCTCAGGTTAAAAAAAGGTCTCCAACTGTCCAAACAGAAAGGAAAGAAAATAGGACCATGGAACCTGGGATCAGACAGTTGGGAAAGGGACAGCAGCCTGAGATATCTCCTGAAGATATCTCAAGGCAGAGCAGTTTTCTCTGCTGGCCATGTCTGTTCTCCTGGGCAGGACTGACAAGGTTAAAAAGCTGGATGTGAGGGGCTGGAGAGATGGCTCAATGGTTAGGAGTACTGGCTGCTCTTGCAGAGGACCTGGGTTCAAATCCCAGCACTCACATGGCAGCTAGCAACTGTCTGTAACTCCAGTTCCAGGGGATCTGATGCCCTTTTCTGACCTCTGCCTCCGAGCTGGCACAGGGAGAGGCACAGCTGCCGAAACACACAAGCTTGATTTGGTAACTGAATACTGCCCAGCAGCTGCTATGCCCCAGGCATGGAAGAAGACATTTGTTGACCAATGCAGTGAGGGCTCTTTATGTGTACATGCCTTGCTCATCATGGAACCCCGGTGCCTAGCAGAGGGACCAGCCCAGAATGAGCCATGAGGTATGAAGGAATGAGTCAGTCAGTCAGTCCCTGAGTGCTGGAGTAGAAAAGCTGGATGCTCACAGAGCTCAAAGGTGGAACCATCACCTCCCACTGTAGTCAGGTCTTCCTGAGCCCACATCACTGGCATTGCGTCTAACACTGCTTCATTTCTCTGCCTGCAACACAGGATGGCCTTTAGATGGCAGTAGTAAACGTTTGTTGTTGAAAATGAATGAACAGTGGAAGGAGTGAAGAATTCTGGCAGAAGATGGCCTTTGGCCTGGGACAGAGACTTCAGTGGGAAGGACTGACCGTTAAAAATTACGGGTAGAATGGAATGAAAATACTAGAAATATGGTAAAAAAGAATGTGTGTTTCGCCTGATGTGGTGGTGCACACCTTTAATCCCAGCACTCGGGAGGCAGAGGCACCGGGATCTCTGTGAGTTTGAGGCCAGCCTGGTTTGGTCTACACAGCCAGTTCCAGGCCAGCTGGGGCTACAGGGAGACCCTGTCTCAAAAAAAAAAAAAAGAATGTTGTTTCATGAAACTTATTTTGGTTATATTGTATATGTGTGTGAGAATGTGTGATGTGTGACTGTGTGTGCATGAGAGTGTGTATGCATGAGTGTGAAAGTGTGTGTACATGAGAATGTGTGCGTGAGTGTGTGGATGTGTGAGAGGGTGTCATGTCATGTGGAAAGCATGTGTACATGAGTGTGTGTGCGTGTGCATGAGTGTATATACTACAGGAAAAGCTGCATTACTTCCTGTGGGTTTTAGCCACACAGGAGTTAGGAATGCATTCTAGATTGAGGAACCAACGTAAGCAACCACAAGATGATCAGAAAATATCAATGGGGCTTTAAGGTAATTATAGTGATGTTTTTACTAAAACAGAAAAGTCGAGAAGCATGCTCTAACATTTGAACTCAGGAACTCATTTGGCTTAGGAAGTGGAGTAGATGAACATGGTCAGCAAAGATGACACTAGAAGAGGAGACGTGGTAGAGAAGATCAGAAAGGGGAAGTGAGGGCAGGGACTCGAACAGTCCATAAACCATGTGTGAGCATTTTGTCTGAGTCAGGACTCAAAATCAAACAGAAAGGAAATAACCTTGATACCACTAAAGACTTCAGCATTTCTTTTCACACCCTTTAGTAAGGCACCAAGTTTCCAGAAATTTTAAATGTGAGTTTGCAAAAGGAAAATATAATGGAAAGGAAGAAGGAAGGATCATTTACGTGATGTCAACTTTACCAGTTCACTGCTAAGTTGAAACCACACCCAAGTGTCCATGGCACCATGTTATGAATGGACTCCCTGTCCCATACCCCTGCCCCCACCTCTGCCCCAGGCCTCAGACAGTGCTTAAGACCCTTTGAGAGGCCAAGCAGTAGGAATTATCTAATGGGCTTCAAATAAACACTAACTTCCTGAGAGCTGGCCTCTGAGTGAATTTATTATCAAATTACACTCCCGTGCTTTCAAACCAAGCTGAGCTGACAGGCTACCCCATCAGTTACTCAAAATTAAAAAAAATTTAAAAAAGTAAAGGAAAGAAAGACAATGATAAATTACCTTCTAGAAGATGGAAGAAAGTAAAGATCCTGCTTTCTCTAAAATGTCAGCTGTAATATATTATTCATGTTAGTTTTTAAAAAATCCCTCCCCACATTGAAATGAATGTTTATGATGATAAAGCAACAGGGTGGATTCAATTGAGGATGCAGGCAGCAACTTCTCACATCATCCTGATGAGCAGCTAACAACTCCTCCTCGGCCACTTGATCATCCCTTTATTGATTTCAAAAGGAATTACCATCCCTGTTTGCTTTGTAGCTTAAGCGTGCTCCTCCTTGTCCATCACAGAAAGCATTAGCAAAGGAGGCTGCAGTGATGCAGAAACAAGTTACTGTTCAGAGAGAGGGAGGAGACCTGGATCAAGTTCTTGGGCAAGTAAAACAAGTGGCCTTGAGCAAAGGAGGCTCATTTGCTTCCTCTGTAGTGTGGAGTTCCTAACTCCAACTGAGTTGTTTTGAAGATTCAGTGAGATAAAATACCCAGAATCCCAATGGCTTGTTACAGTATGTATGTAGCAATACCATGAAATAGTCACCAATGATATGTTCTTTGTCAGACATCACTTGGAATACTTTCTAGGTTTTATAAGTCTACACCTCAGGTCCCAGACCATAGGACATAGAGACTGGATTGGTTACCCTTGTTTTAGAACTATGAAAACCAAGGCACAGAGGAGTTGAATCAATTGGTCAAAGTCATAGATGTGTTAATGGTAGAACTAGCATTAGAAGCTGTGCTCCATCAATACTAGAGCCCACATGCTAAGCCTCCATGCTCTGCTGAATCTTGCATGTTCCCAGTCAGCATCTTCAGTAAAGAAATCTCTACAGCAGGAGGCTGCCACACCCTACGCCCTCAGATGACTCTGACCTCCTCTCTAATGCCACACAGCATAGCACAGTGACACACAGCAAGGCTTCATGCTGCAGAGCACTGGCCGAAAAGCAACCTGGCCTACAGCAGTATGACTGTAGGCATGTCTCTTATAGACTTTGGATAAATTGTGGTAGATGCTTGATGGGATTTTTCATCAGTCAGCAGGAGCTCACAGAAGACAATTTAAGGGTTTGTACAAGTCAGGCATATAAATTCACTTAAGGCGCCTGATGCTGTGAATGATTTACATAACCAATAACAGAACAGAGCAGCAAATACCATAAGACAGAAGTAGGATACAGTTATTATTTGCCACCAAGATCCCTAATGATTTTCCCAATATCCTGAATACCAGCTGTTTTCACTGGATAACCAAAAAAGAAAAAAGTTGCAGATTTCCTCCCTTCACTTTACTTTTTCTTTATCTGTTTGTACAATATACCCAAATAGTAAACCTAACTTGATTCTTAGCATTTTCGTTGTTTTTCAAATAAGAGTCAAAAACAAAGGCCAAGTGAGCCATCCAGGAGCAGGGATCACCACCTTGGGAGGAAGTTTCCAGCCCCTTTAGCCTAGGGTCTCTAGCCATATGCCTGCCAAGGTCAAGTGGCTCACGGTTCTCTGGCATCACCCTCACTTACCTCAAGCGATGTAAGTACCTCATCTCTTTGTTCAGTAAAAAATATATTAAGAACTTGCACCATGCACTGCATTCACATTCTAAGACAAATACCCCTCCAGAGGATGTTTTCCTCTGCCTATTAAAAAATGATCATCAACCATGCCCAGTGCTGGGAACAGAGCATGAGGGAAATGTGCTTGGTCCCATCTCCAAGGTGTTTAGTCCATTTTGGGAAAGGACTGTCCTAATTGTGTGATAGTTCTCAGTCCACAGTAGCAGCCCAAAGGGACAGGAGTGGTGGCCCTACTTGGTGAATGCTCTGGCTGAGTCTGAAGGGTAAGCAAGTGGCTTTCAGGTGAACACAGTCAGTGGAAGACAGAGAGAGCAGTTCAGAGACAAAAGTAAGCAAGTTATAAGTGCCTTTAAGATTCTGAAGCTACTTAATAGTAGGGCTGCTTCAGCTAGATTGGGTGGTACCAGATTAAAACTCTTTAAGGAAAGAAAAAAAAAACTTAAACACATGTTGGATTCTGTTTTCACCAGGCTGAGAAAAACTTCAGCACACTTTACAGATGAAAGGATGGAGGTTCAGAGGTCAGATGGCTAAGTTCAACTAGTTACCAGAGTCAGAACTCGGAGCTCTGACTCCTTGCCCAGAGCTCTTTCTGCCACTTCTCCCTGAGTGACAATGGAGGTTGCATTTTTATTTGCTCCATTCTGTTTGACGGAGGGTTGGGTAGCAATCCATCTGTTTTCTCATTCCTCTCTTGATCCCAAGTCTGGCCTCTGGCCTCAGGAAGCAGTCAGGCAGATCTCATTGCCACCAGCAAGGGTACCTTCCTCAGGATCTCAGTGTATAGTTGGACTGATGCCAGTATGTGTGACACCACGCCTGCCGGCCTGGCATGAGCGCTCCCTCCTGGCAGGGTTCACCCAGCCTAATTGCTTGTTTTGTATCCCAGCTGCCTGACATATGCTAATTCCATGTGTTGACTCTCTGCAGGGACAATCACACTAAGGCATTTCAAATTGGCTTTTGTGAGCTCTAGCAAGTAACTAGGGACTGGGATTCATATATCCCTGTAAGGTGAGCACACAACGCAGTACCTGGACTCATAATAGGTCCCCCTGTGTGGGGGTCTGTCTGTCTGTCTTCAGGTGTAATATATAGTAGTTATAGTAAGGATTTGGAAATGAGAAGTCATTTTACCTGATTGAGTTCATCTCTGGGTGACCTTGAGCAAATCTTTTCTCTCTGACTTTCAATTTCTTGGGCATTACTCACTTAAGAAACAGGGAGCAGCACCCAGATGTTTCTGCTACCTACTGCAAAGAGTACCAGCTGTGAGACAGCTTTGCAAATATGAATGATGTACTCATTGAACAATCATGGAGAGATGTTGTAAGGTAGAGAGGAGCTCAGAGGAAAGGTGATTAATTGTCCCAGAAAGAAATGGTGACAGCCTTACTGAAGTGATGATGGTAGGAGAGACTCTATGGATGATTAGAAAATAATGCTTCCAACCTCCATTGTGCTAAGACAGTGCCCAATGGGAAAATAAACACATCATAAATATAGGACTGCTGATATGAGCTAGCTGAGAAGCCCAAGCAGTGACAATGGTTTGCTCCCTGGACAGTGAGTGGTTTCTCACCAAAAGTGAGCTTCCGTTTAGGGAGTTTCTCAATCATAGCAGCTGCTACTGTATCTTAGCCCCAACCACAACCCTGAACAAGCATAGGTCAGTGTTGCAACAAAGTACAGAAGCTAGCTCATGTGAGCTTGTAAGAACTGATTATTAATTTGGTTGCTAAACACGGCCATCATTAAAAATTAAATTATATGAAAATTGAATTATATTAAAAGGCTATAAATACTCAAAAACTTATCAGATCCTAAGTACTTTATTATATTTCATAATTATCTTTGCTTTTGAGCGTATTTGAGAATAATGTGTCCCTATATGGACATGATACATAATAGAGTCCTACTGTACATTTCTTCCCAGCTCTGCATCATTTTGATAACTTGAAGTCAGCCATGATGAGAGTATTTACACCACAAGAATGGGTTACTGATTACAGCTTCCGCTCTTGCTCTTCCTCTCCCTTCCTCTCCTTCTTCTTTTCTAATCTGTCCTTAAACACTCATCAGCACCCCCCTTGGTGTTACCCATTGAATAAATGTATAAAGGAAGTAAGCATTGGTTTAGTTAGGTTTAGCACTCATATCTTTTCAAATCTCTCTGGACAAAGGCATATGGCATAAAACATTCCAGAGACCCCCACAGATTGACTTCCCCATCTCCTTTGTTCCAGGGAAGGCTTAATGTTAAACTGGGTTTTCTTGACAACTGAAAACTATGGTTTAACAGAATGAGGATGAAAGTGTTTTCTTCCAGGACTTGTTTCCTGAGCCAAATGCCTGTTTTGCCATGAGGCCTCTGTGGCCTATAGGGCTTTGGGGAGTCAACTTAATCTTCTCCAGAATCCAAAGGCAATCCACAGGAGCCTAGGCTAAAATTACATCTGCTCTGGTTTGCCGAATTGAAGGCTACATGATAGCCAAATGGTGCTGATTTAATGTTTCCCAATGACCAAGAAATCCCCAAAGAGAGATAAATCAGAGAAGGCTAGTCTGCATGTGCATGGGGTGGGGACATCCGGGGCAGCCCCATGAAGGAAACCACCCTCAGAGGGCTGGTTACTGTCCAGGCAGAATCCAAAGGTACTGTGCAAGCCAGGAGACTGGATAGCAGCCAGGCTCAGGCGATGAGATCTGTTAGTAATTCTCTGGAAGGACAAAGTTCCAGCAATACAAAATTCAATTGTCCCCCATTAAAGAAAGCCTCTCTCAGTACCAGCTGAATACAATTGAAGGAATAAATCTTTCCCATTAGTGGAAAGATAATTTCACATAACTATATTGAGAGACCTTCAGAGCAGGACTGAAAGTCTTTGCTGAGCCTTGCCTGCTTAACTTGTTTGCCATGTAATTGCATTTAGACCAAGGGCCTCGGAAGGAAACCACTGACTGAATTAGCATTAACCAGATTGTGCAGAGTGAGGTGAGGTGGGGTGGGGTGGGGTGAGGGTAGGACTTGTAGTGCATTGTGGGTAGCTATACTTGCCTTCAGAAAGGACAAGCTGACACTAGTGAGACCAGCTGCTTACAAGCCTGGTGTTAATTGCTTTTCTCATCAAACAGAGAAAAGTTTATCACTGGAGGAAGGTAGGGATCTGGGTGTCTCATAAAGCTGGGATGGAGTTTGAGATTTTTTTTATGAATGCCCATAGACCTTATCAGTAGCTCTTCCCTAGGCCAGAAAAAAATCTCCTTGACCTGGATGAGTGGGAAGAATAAGATGGGCAATGGCATCTGCATTTTTGCTAAAGATTTGTCATCAACGGCTGTGCCACCAGCACCTTGATCCCTTGCAATGTTCACTCCACCTAGTACCTTCTTTCCCATCCATTGTCCATGGAAAACAGACCAATAGATCTAGCATCTATCCCAGAAATGTAAGGTTCAGGGACTGGAGATGGCTCAGTGGTTAAGAGCACTGGTCGCTCTTGTAGAGGACCCAGGTTCAAATCCCAGCACCCATGTGGTGACTAACAACCATCCATAATTCTAGTTCCAGGGAATCCAACACCCTCTTCTAACCTCCGCAGGCACTGCATGATACTGGTGCACTTACACTCATGCAGGCAATATACTCATACACATAAAATAAAAATAATAAATAAAATATTTTTTTAAAAGAAATGTAAGGTCCAGAGTCTAGCCTCCTGCTAGTACCTTCCTATATGGCTCAAGGCAAATAATAAAACCTTTCATTCTCCTCTTTATAAAATGATGGGTTTGGCCAACTTTCTGGATGGTTCCTCCAGAGGCTCTACCAAGGTACCTGCCGAACCACCCGAGGGCAGGAGGACTCTCTAGGGCAGCTCTTCTTCTGACTAATTTTTCACTTAGAGGTCCTTATAAAATATCATCTACAGGGCTGGAGAGATGGCTCAGCTGTTAAGAGCACTGGCTGCTCTTGGAGAAGACCAGGGTTGGATTCCCAGCACCCACATGGCAGCAGCCAACCGTCCGTAACTTCAGTTCCAGGGAAATCCAACACCTTCTTCTGACTTCTGCAAGGCATTGCACAACATGGGCACACTTACTTACATGCAGGAAATACACTCATATACATAAAATAAAAATAATTTTTAAAAAATCATCTGTCTCTAAAATGTATGGAAGCTACAACTCTAGATGATCTCTAATTGTCCTATTTATTTGCTCAATTGCCCATTGTTTTAGACTGTGATCAAGTGCTTGCTAGACATAGTCCAGGCACTGCACTGTAGAGAAAAAGAAAGAAAACCCTTGTCATACCTTCAAACAGCTTATGATCTAGTGGAGAGAGGAGAAGGTGTTCAGTTTGGTAAGGTTTCAAGATGTGTGTATCAGGCTTTGAGGGAGTGAGGCAACTAGTTCTGATCAGAACATCAAGAAAGGCTTTAGGGAAGAGATGTCCTTTGAAGTGGCGTTTAGGATGCAAACGTTGGGAGGTGCAAGCAGAAATGACATTTTAGGCAGATTGGAAGAACATCACACAGACACAGGCAGTAGCCAACATTCGCCTGGCAAGTGTGTGGAAAGCACGTGGTTTGTTGTCTAGAATACAGAGGAGGAGGAGGATTGGGATCTCAGGGTGGGGACAGGTTCCAGAAGACACCCCGAGGGGATGCTAGTATCTGTCTTCCTGTCTCTGAATACAGATGGAAGGAAATAGCCCCATCCTGCTAACTTTCTTGTGTTCTCACTTTGAGTGAGACTCTGACAATATAGTGATCAGCACTTACGGTGCTTACTCTATACCAAGGCTCAAAGAACTGTCACATACCTGCACATGTTTAGGAAGTAGCAGGGCTGGGATTTGAACCCAAGGCTCTTGACTCCATATTCATATGTGTAATTGTACTGTGTTGCCCTCTGGGATCAGCTTTTTCTCCTTACAGTATATGTTATCTTTAGAAAACGACCTTGGAATGAGATACTGGAAAACATTTCCCCAAAGTGATTCTCTCAAAGACTCTTAGATGTCTTGAAAGGTGACTTCTTCTTTTTTTTTTTTTTTTTTTTTTTTTTGGTCTGTTTTTGAGACAAGGTCTCCCAGTAGCCCCAGCTGTCCTGAAACTCACTATGTAGACCAGGCTGGCCTTGAACTCACAGAGATCCGCCTGCCTCTGCCTCCCAAGTGCTGGGATTAAAGGTGTGTGCCACCACACCCACTGAAAGGTGACTTTTTAAAGAAGTTATTGTTTATCTGCAGTGAACACTATGGGCCCCTGGGTGGAAGGTGTGTCTAAATAATCTGCCTTCTGGTTCTGACTTCTGGGGATTTCCTGCTGACCATAAAAAGTATATCATGTTGTCCTCTTTTCTCTTCCCACAGGCATGCATGTGTCATCCGTGGTCAAGTGATGACATCTGACGGGACCCCACTGGTTGGTGTGAACATCAGTTTCATAAATAACCCTCTCTTTGGGTACACAATCAGCAGGCAAGATGGCAGGTAGGAGACCTTTTATGGACCAGGAAGAGTTAAGGCCACACAGCTGCCTCTGGATCAATGGTGTGAACAGAGGAGGGCTTGGACCCAGACAGCTTAAATTCTAACACCTAGCTCTGCCACTTCCTGTCTCGTGACCTGTGCCTGACTGTGGACCCTGTGCCTGACTGTGAACTCTGTTTCTTTGACTATAGACAAAGCACTTTCTTATTTCATTCTTAGCATAAGCATGTGGCTTTATGTTATCCTGTCCTATGACTTTTCATAAAACTATTGACACAGGGACTATTTTCTACTACTTTCTAGAGACCCTATGATTCCAGGCGTCTAACCATTCTTTTGTTTCTTTGTTTGTTTTTAATGTGTATGTGTTTTGCCTGCATATATGTAAGTATACCACTTGTATGCAATGCTCAAGGAATCCAGAAAAAGGTGCTGGATCGCTCACCCTCTGGAGTGAGGATCTGGAGTTACAGACAGTTGTTAGCTGCCATGTGGGTACTGGGAACTGAACCTGCGTCCTCTGCAAGAACAGACAGTGCTCTTAACTAGTAAGCCATCTCTCCACTTCTGTGTCTAACCATTCTTGAACGGTTTCTATCATTTCACTGCTTAGGTTGGGAGAGGGGTGATAATAGAATTCTGACCTTTTAATTCCTCTAAGAACCATCCACAATGTGAAGTCAAGCTAGGGTTTCCTTATTGGTCCTGGCTCTGTCCATATGACCTGTGTATCCTGAGACAAATCTTACTACTTGAACCCTCAGTTCTTCATCTGTGACATGATCCTAACACTATCTACTTCATAAACTAGTTATAAGATTAGGATATAATAGGTAGGGAATACCCTAGCCCATAGTAGGTATTTAATAAATCATAGTTTCCTGCCACACTAGGATTCATTTCAAAGTCTGACACATAGTAAGCAAATAATAAATACTACTGTGTGTTAAAACTACAAATTATTGAATAATGAGGTGGTAGTGCCAGATTATTTTGGGCAAAAAAAAAAAAGTGGAATATTTAGCCTGTCAGTGGTGACAAGTCCTCTATTTTTAATAAAATCAGGTGGTGACAGTCCATCTGGCTGAGTGTGGGCCCATAAGGTTGATTTTTCACTCTGTGTTGGAAATTACACTCTAGCCTGATTGATTTTAGCACCTCTTTAATCCAATATCAGATATGAGCGCGTCCCGGCCGAGGTGATAATGAAGCAGGGGTTCATCTGTTTGTAGACATGTGTGCCTCTTAGATGGCTTGGCAAGCTTGATGTGGGAGCTCCCCTCCTCTGTGGCAGTGGGAGAGGTCTAGCCAAAAGAGGTTGGTGTCAATTCTGAAGGTAAACTGGCTGGGCCAGGGCACAGCTCTCTGCCCGGCACAATTTCTGCCTAAAGCCCGGCTCACTTCCTCTGCAGCAGGAAGGAACTTCCTCCACTATGTCTATCTGTACTGCCTTCTGGTTTGGGGTAGTACAGAAATGACAGTTATGGGCACACTGGGCTGCAAGCATTCTTACATTACCATCTTCAGAGAAACAGTCATCAAAAAGGGGTGTTGGGGGGGTTCTATTCTTTTTGCCATGAAACTTGCCAGTCATACATATGAGAGGACAAGGTGTCGGTCCATAGGCCCCACTGGTTTTGGTTAGGTCCACAAACTACACCAGAACCCATGGTAGGTGTGGTGGCCTTGGGAAGAGCTCGCTCTTTGGCACCTCCAGGCTTTGATTTCCCTGTTCAGTCCTATTCCTGCCACTTCTACTGCTCCTTGAGGGCATGAGGCCCCAAAGGGAGGTTGTATCAGCCATTGCTTTATGTCACCCATCGTGACATAACAGCAAGCATGGCAGTTGCTTAGAACTTGCATTTCACATCAGTGATGCACCATGGGGCTAAAATGTTCTTCCCAACTTAGACACTGCATAGCATCTGGGAAAGTTATCACTTGTCCCAATAGTGTCTGAAGCTCTGTTTGTTACTTGTGAACAGGGAGCATCTGGCCCATTCCCCTCCCCTTTCTTTGACTCACTTTCTCTTACTTCTGAGTCTTAGTTTGCTTCTCTATTGCTGTGATAAACCACTCTGACCAATAGCAACTTGGGGAGAAAAAGGTTGATTTCTGCATACTCCCCAGGTCACAACCCACCATCAAGTAAGTCAGGGAGAGAACTGAAGCAGAAACCATGGAGGAATGCTGCTTATGACCTTGCTTCCCTGGCTTTCTGACATAGCTCGGGCCCACATGCCCAGGGATGGTACCACCTGCAGTGGCCTGGACCCTTCTACATCAATTAGCCACCAAGAAAATGGCCCACAGACATGCTCACAGGCCAATCTGATGGAAGCAATTTTTCAATTGAGGTTCCTTCTTCCTGGATCACTCTAGTTTGTATCAAGTTGACAAAAACCAACCAGAACACCCTGATACCTAGCAGAAGCCATAAGACTAGAGATGGTCTGGAGTAAGAAATGTACACAAGTGCACTGAAGGCCTAGGGACTCTGTTTGATTCATCTGTATAATCCCTGCTTTCCAGGCAGACACCGTAACACCGTCACCAGCTCCCCAACACCCCCACTACACATACATACACTCTGAAATATCAGACTTCAAATCTTAACATCAGTTCATATACAGAAAACAGTAGCAGAGAAGTTAGCCAAAAAGATCATTTCAAAGATGGAAAGTACAAGCCATGAATAAAAATTAAAAGAATAGCAGACAAGAAAAACATTTCAGGCTCATTGAATTGAAGCATGAGATTGTGCAGAGCATGACGCCCAGGGAACATGTGGGGCCTTGTGCTTTCCCATCTATCAGGCATCTAGCTAATTAGTAGCCCTGCCAAATCATTATGATCCTCAACCTCATTTGCAAAATGAGGAAACTAAGACTCAGAAAGGTGATGTAACTCACCTGTGGTATGTAAACAGTGGTGCTTGAACCAGTCTAGAGTTGTTTGGGCTCCATCTGAGAACAAGGCCTTGCCTCTGGGATCAGGTTCAAAGTCATGTCCACAGCAATGTTCCCATGTCAGGTGAGCAGATCAGGCTTAAGCCCATTGCCCTCTGCTCCTATCCCCATGCTCAGTCTCTGGTGAACCAAGCTTGCAAGTCTGGCCAAATTTGTGTTTGATTGTTAAAAAAACATTCTGGCAAAGTATAGATGCTGTTTAGTTTTGTGACAGGAAAGTCATTCTCAGTGTTTCTCCAAGCCATGGATAGCCTCCTAGAGAAGCTGAACTCTTTGTCCATAATAAATACCTACCCTTGTGCCTCTCCATCATCATTTATTGAAGGTTGGTGGCATCTAACTTCTTCTGGTGTTTGGCACAGAAAGGCTGAGTGAGCAGCAGGCAATGTATGTGAAGAGTTCCTGGAGAGAGGAGAGTGTGTCTTTGAAGCTTGAGGACCCCAAAATGGGGATACCACCTACCAGGACCAGTTTAATGTAAAATCCTTGTAGCCTCCAGGGAACAGAAGAGCAAACTGGCGCTGTGGGCCCAATTGCACAAAGTGAGGCTGTTGGGGTAAATGTGATATCCTACATCCAGGTCTCTCAGACCAACTGCAGGCGTAAGCACAAGGTTGATTTTCATCAACAGCCAAGGATAAGAAGGAACTTGCAGTATTCAGCAGTTTACAAGTAAAGGTGGTGCCACTTGTGTATTTGTTCTGAAATTCGTTGAACCATCAATCACTAGACTTGTTCCTGGAAAACAGAGGAACTGATGTCTTGGGCCTAGAGAACTAAAGGAGCAATTACAGTATAGCACCATGTGGGCTCTCAAGACTGCCAATAGTGCAATGGAACCCTGGGAGGGAGATAGAATTCTGCCTGAGCAAGGCTTTGTAGAGAAGGTAACTATGTAAACCTTGAAAATGTACCCTAGTTGGATGTGGCAGCACATACCTGAAATTTAAACACTTGGGAGACTGAAGCAGAAGAACTATGAGTTGAAGGCCAGGTTTGGCTACATGGAAAGACTGTCTCTAAAAGCTAATATCTCCTAATATATCCAAAGAGTTACTGTAGTAGGAAGAGGATAGCAAATAGACAGGACCACTGGCTCCGGGTCACCCCAGCAGGTAAAAAGAGGCCCAGCAAATAAGAAACAGGAAGGAGGAAGACCTAGGTGCATTCCAAAAAATAAAGTCCTACAGTCAGAAGTAGCCAACAATGGGCCTGTCCTCCTGTGGATCAGCAAGCTCCTGGTCACTGGATATGGGCAATAGAAACTGAATAGCCCCTTAGTCTTGAGTCTGTAGAAGGGACTAGCACATCACGCTGGGAGAGAAGACTATGGCAAATGATCACTAAGCTCCTTTCCAGTGGCCCAAATTTTCTGTTTCAGGGGCGGAAAGAAACAGACTTCTAGGCAAGACTCTTGATCACCAAACACAGGACCTTAAGCAACAGCAATGCACTCTACTTGGCTAAACAGACCCACCTTGCAGAATTGGCAACATACCTTGATTTCCACCTGGACTTCCATTCCTTATGTCCATAACCTAAGCTTACCCAGCCTACAAAATGCAAGGCTACCCTCCCTACAGGGCTGGGAACTAGCAGAAACATTAAGCTGTACAAATAGGAACTCACTGTCTTCAGATTTTCAAACTGTAAGGTATAAACCAAGGCTTAGACAGACAAATACCTGGCAAGGTTTATCTGCAGGTGGTGAAAGTTGAGATGCCAGAACCCAAGAAGTGCCAATGCATTTCTGGCTAGGTCCTGTTTGGCAGTGAGATATTTGGGAGTGAAGTAAGGAGGCTTCTGCTTAGATGAACCCACACAAGCCTGAAATAAGAGACTCCCAGCACAGAGTCATCCTAGGTAGGGGAAGGGCCTAGAGCCCAAACAAAGATGAGGAGCAGATGTTCTCAGACCACCACCCTGAGGGAGCCATGAACAAAGGCTGAGCTACTGGCTCTCCATGCCCTGTCACAGTAACCTCATCTCAGCTGGGCACTCAGGCTTCCAGCTTCCCTTTCATTTAGATGATACCACGATTCTAATTGTGTCTCAAACTGCTTACCTATTATGTAATTGCAAAGGTCTTTGTTGAGTAGTCTGTCATAAGCAGAGCTGGCACTCCTGTAGAGTCATGGAATCTGAGGGACTTTGAATAATCCATCAGGGGCCAGAGAGATGGTTCTGTGGTTAAAAGCACTTGCTGCACTTGCAGAGGACCTGGGTTTGGATCCCCAGCCCTCCAAACCCCACAAAAAAAGGTGTGACAGTGCACATTACATACTATATTTCTAGCACTAGGAGGTAGAGACAGGTGGATCCCAGGGACTCACTGGCCAGCCAGTCTAGCTAAAACAGCGAGCTCTGGGTTCAGTGAGACATCCTATCTCAAGAAAATGAGATGAAGAAGCAGTCGAGAATGACAACACTCAATATCAACCTTTGGTCTCCACACATGCACCGCAAGTGTACACACACACACACACACACACACACACACTCACAAAGAATAATCCATGTAATTTTACTGATGAGAAAGTTGAAGCTCGGAAAATCTGACTGGTTTACTCAAGGCCACACCATAGCTCATGGCAGTGCCAGGACTACGCTTAGCATTTGAAACGGCCAAGATGAGCTTATCCTATATTACTGTGCTGACTCCATAGTGGCCTCCATCTCTAACACAGTAAAAGTTCCAGGAGTACCACAGCAGAGGCTCACTGGCTATCCTGTGCCCCCAGAAATGACTCTTGTTGCTATGGTTAACTTGACATCTGTAAATTCTCCCTGGGCAATCATTTTATAATAATTTTGGAGTTATCGTCACTGTGGCTGCAGTTGGGTCTCTAGGTGGTAAAGTCACCCTCACCAAGTACTCAACGCCTTCACGTGATTTTCTTGTCTTCTGGTATCTCATAATCTTCTTGTGTTTCTGACCCCCAACCCCAGCTTTGACCTGGTCACAAATGGCGGCATCTCCATCATCTTGAGGTTTGAGCGGGCGCCCTTCATCACACAGGAACACACCCTCTGGCTGCCCTGGGACCGCTTCTTTGTCATGGAAACCATCATCATGAGACATGAGGAGAATGAGATTCCCAGCTGTGACCTGAGCAACTTCGCCCGCCCCAACCCTGTGGTGTCTCCATCCCCACTGACATCTTTCGCCAGTTCCTGTGCCGAGAAAGGTCCCATTGTCCCAGAAATTCAGGTACCCAGATGTCCTGATAACATCAGGCCATGCTTTTATTTGGGAGCAGAGGACAATGGGAAAAGGGAAAACACCCCTATGGACCTGGGTTAGATCCTGTGGGCCCACCTTGAGAACCCAACTGCCTCACCCCTTTGTGGGCATCAGGCATGAGGACCATCTTACAAGTTTTATGCATAGCTAAAACTTGCCTGATATGCTAGGGCTTCCAATAAATTCCTGTCTCTTTTTACCCCACCGTCCTGTGCAATATACTTCTCTTTCCCTCAGCTTCTACAGTATTACCTCTTTTGGTATTTCTGCTAAAAGTATTTATAATAATAGTTTCTAACCACAAGGAATAAGCCACAGGATCCCAAGTAGCAAGCATTATAATAAAGATTAAATAAGAAAAATGTAACATGAGGTACTTAGCACAATGTCTGATACCTAGTAAGTGCTCAATAAATTTCAGCTGTTATTATTACTAAGATTATTTAACACATGCTGCCTTCACACCAATTAAGGATTGCTTTGGTTCAAATCTGCACGCACAAATGTTTTACTTAATTATCATTAAAGGGAAGTAATTGAGAAAAATGTATTTTCATCTGATGAGAACTAAGATTCCTGGCCTAACAAAACTATACTGAGTTGATTGTCCTCCATCATCCCCAGTCTGATGCCTGTAAGCAGAAAGGAAGGCCTGTAGAAGGGAGGAGACGGGAAGGGAGGAGACAGTGGTGCAGAACCCCAGAAGAGCCCGGGTCACCTGCCTGCCTAATGAGGCCTCCAGCAATGTGCATGTTAATGGGTTGCCCCAGCGCTGGTGGAGCAGAGTTTATACATATACAGAGTTGACGTGTGTGATTTTCACGCTTGGCTGAGCAAACACATCTCTCCCCATGAGCCCTGTTGAGCGGCTTCCAATGCAAGCCCACAAGAAAGAAACACAACGATTTCTGAATTCACATTACACTCTGGGTTGAAAGCTCACTCCTTCTCAGAGATTCAGTGCCTGTCTCTTGTCTCAATGGCCAGGTTGACCTTTCATATGAAATGCTTGTCAGTGGAGACAGAACTTTGGAGAGAAGTAATTTGTTACTCAACCCTGGCTCAGCTCCAGCTAGACATCTTTTCCCAGGAGCAGGGACTTTGGAACAAATGAGGTTCAAGGTTGAACCCTCTTTATGGTGCTCCCTGAGCTGGCTGCCTACAGGTCCATCCATGTCACAAACCTTGCTTATTTCTAGGCTCACAAAACATACAGAAAAAACTCTTTGTTTTCCCAGTCCTGTTGTTGGTTAATCTTTGAGAGTGCTAGGAAATAGAAATTGTGACGGGTGCATTAACGAAGGGAAATATTTATGAGAGCATCAGGCCGGCACTTGAGTCCTGCCTATGGCTCACCAGCGTGTTTGGCCTCCATTGTTTGGAACTAGTAAACTGTGGCCTGGGAAGACAGCCTTGAATTAAACCCAATCTATAGAATTTTCTATATTCAGGAGAGCAGCATGGGTGAAAAGTCTCCACCCTACTATGGGATAAATAGAATGAAAAGGGTTCAGTTCCTCTGTAAACACGGAGTAAAATAACCATCATCCCTGGAATGGATACATTAGCCTCCACTGATTTAATGTTCCTTTCCAGAGAAAAAGATCAAAGCAAGTTGATGACAGTCCCTGGCATTTGCTTTATGTGTGGTCATCTGGAATTCACTGACTCCATCTCCAGTCTGAGCCTGCTGCTTTGTCCACCACGATGCTCTTCTGGGTAGTGCTAGGGTGGGGACCCAGTGTCCCTGAAAAACTCCGTGTGGTCAGCCCTGGGATATCAGCACAGGTCCTTGCCAGACTGGGCTCTCAGCTCTGCCTAATGATGACTTTGTTCAGCCTTGCATGGTCTCCGTTGACTTTCATGGAAAGGACATATTTGAACCACATCTTACTTTAGGAAAGCTGTAGATAGAAACCATCCATCAGGTTCAGGCTGCTGTCCACATTAGTCCCTCTTTGCCCCTGCTCCCAGCAGCACTGTCCTGCCTAATGACACACCAGGCTGGGCACTTAACATATGTGGCCTTACTGATGCTGATCTAGTGAGACATGAAGAGTCCCAGATTCTCTGTGTTTTCTAAGATGACACAGCTAGTGAATCAGAGGACCACACTGCTGAGTATACCACATCTTAGGTGTTCCTCTCAAATGAAATATCTTTATCCACGATTACACTGAGAAGGAACCCGAGGCTCATGCAGGTGAGGTGGTTAATGCAGGGCTACACCACATAGGAATTTGTCCTGAAAACTAGGTCTTCTCTTCCTTCCTCCTCTTCCACCTTTCCCCCTTCTTCCTGATATTCTTCTATCCCTCCTCCTCACCTCCTTCTCTCCTGCTTCTTCCTCTGCCCCTGAACACACAAAGTCCACAGGGTCTTGGATGTCACCCTCCCCGAGCAGCCTCTGTGACATCCCTGCTGTGATCTGTCTGTGTTATAGGCCCTTCAAGAAGAAATCACCATCACTGGCTGCAAGATGAGGCTGAACTATCTGAGCAGCCGCACCCCTGGCTACAAGTCCGTTCTGAGGATCAGCCTCACCCATCCCACCATCCCCTTCAACCTCATGAAGGTCCACCTCATGGTGGCAGTGGAGGGCCGTCTCTTCAGGAAGTGGTTTGCTGCAGCCCCTGACCTGTCCTATTACTTCATCTGGGACAAGACAGATGTCTACAACCAGAAGGTGTTTGGGCTCTCGGAAGCCTTCGGTAAGCCTCCCCTAAGCATCCCCTAAGCATCTGAGACATAGGGACTGAGCATCCTCAGAGATAGACAGAGCAGCACCAGCAGAGGGAGATTTTTTTCTTTTTCTTTTTCTTTTTTCGTTTTTCTTTTTTTTGAGACAGGGTCTCCCTGTAGCCCCAGCTGAACCAGGCTGGCCTTGAACTCACAGCTATCCACCTGCCTCTACCTCCCAAGTGCTGGGATTAAAGGTGTCCGCCACCACACCTGGCCCTTTTTAGGCTTTTTTTTGAGGGAGTGTCTTTCCTACCCCAAGGTCACTTCTTCCCTTCCTCTTTTTAGGTCAAAACTACCAAGAGCTTAATGGGCCTTTGACACTTCACATTGGGCATCCATAACCTCAAAGAATGCAGTAAAAAAGTCAAATGTGGAAAATCTATATGAAAAGTGGTTACAAAATCAGAACAATCCTCAAAAAGCACTGTGGTGGTATGCGCTGGTCTAAAAGATGCCGTATACCACAAATGTGTGGACATTGCCTGACTACCCCACAGCCATCCTGCCAAAGTGTTCTTATTAAAATAGAGGTACTTCCCCATGTGGTAGACCCATGCCTTTAATCCCAGCACATAGGAGGCAGAAACAGGTGGATCTTGTGAGCTGTGGGCCAGCCTGGGCTACATAGTGAGTTCCAGGACAGCCAGGCCTAAATAGTGAGACCCTGTCTTAGAAAAAAAAAAAAGAGAGAGAGAAGCTGGGAAACTGGGCTGTTTCTATGTTTTTGAAGTGTAAGAACTAAAGTCAGAATTTCATTTGGGACCTCATGATATTTGATTATTTGAGAAAGGGCCTCAGTATGTAGCCCAGGCTAGCCTTGAACTCACACTCCTCCTGCTTCAGCCTCCTAGTACTGGGATTGTAGATGGGTACCACCAAGCTCACCTGGCCCCCTGATCTTGTTTCCCATAAACAGGATCTGGCTGTTTGACTGGAGCCTTGGGCTTCCCAGGCTGCCTGTCCTCCTCTTGGCTTCCAGATCAGAGCAGGGCTAACAGCAGTCCTAGCCCCCACAGAGTGTTTTAAGAGCAAAAGCCCAGCAAATCCCTGCATCTTGAACCAATTTCACTCCATTCTCCAATTCCTTTCCCTTCACTTAGCAAAGAGCAGAGAAGTAAAGTACTTGGAAAGGCAGGAAAGGGAAGAGGGGAAAATGAGACCATCACCTGAGCCCTTGCTTTGTGGACACATCAGTGTCCCAGCAAATCCTTACAAACACCTTTGTGAATCAAGATTCAGTATCCTCAGATTCTTTTGAGGATGCTGAGTCACACACCCCCAAATGCAGTGACTTTTCACAAATCTCAGAAATGCACAACGGGAGGGAAGAAAAAGATTTATCCCAGCTCTTCCTGGAATTGCATCCCCACCCTGTGCAACAGGGTGCATCGAGAGCAAAGATGCCACATCTCACTGTTTGCCTCTAATATAGATAAAGCCACATCTATTATCTAAAGAATGAAGCCACAGCTTTATCGCCTTCTCAGATGAAATGAGTGTATTTAGTGGCTACCAGGCAGTTTTAAAAGGTCCATGCCATGAGATTTCAGGACTGAGGATTATTTTCCTGAGATCACCTCGTGACTGCTAATGAGACTCAGGGATTTATTCTAGCCCATTCCCATTTTTGGTGGTCAGGCATCTTTTAAGGCATCTGCAAGTGACTTTCAGGGGCTGGACAGCTGTTAATTCCCGCCTTGAATATGACCAGATGTTGTCCACTAGAAAATAATGCCTTCTCAGAGAGCTGCTCAGAAGAAATGGCATGCCTGTCTCACCTGCTGCCTTCCTGAAGACCAGTTCCAGGGTTTCCGCAAAGCCAGGCTCAAGGAATCTATGTGTTCTCTTTTTATGTGTAATTTTTAAAATCACAGATTACAAAAGATACTCAGCTTTTTCAACTGAGCATTTTTCTATTTTTCTTTTTTAATGTTTTATTTATTTTTATGTGTATGAGTGTATTGCCTGTATGTATGTATGTTGTACAATGCCAAAGAGGTCAGAAGACAGTGTTAGATCCCCTGGAATGAGTTACAGGCAGTTGTTAGTGACCATGTGGGTGCTAGGATTCGAACCTAGATTTTTTGCAAGAACAGCCGGTGCTCTTAACCACTGAGCCATCTCTCCAGTCCCAACTGAGCATTTTTCTATAAGCACTTCCATGACACCAGCTGGTCATGACCATAATGTTCAGGGGCTGGGTAATATTCTTGGGTTGGATATGCCTGTGTTTGATCAGTTTCTCACCTGCTTAACACTTAGCTCAATCCTAATTATCCACTGCAATAAATGAGGCTACAGTGAAGAGCTCTGTGCATCAGGTGTTTTCCTTATTAAGATTACTTCCAAGCTAGGGAGATGGGTCAGTGTGCGAAGCACTTGCAGCACAGGCATGAGAACCAGAGTTTGGATCCCCAGACCCATGTAAAAGCCAGGTGGGTATAGCAGCCCGCCTGTAATCCCAGTGTACGGAAGGTGGAGCACCCCAGAGTAAGCTGGCCAGCCATTCTAGCCAAAACAGTGAGCTCTGGGTTCAGCAAGAGGCCCTCCCTCAATATACAAAGTAGAGAGCTATTGAGAAAGACATCCAGCATCAACTTTGAGTCTCCACACACAGGTGCATGCACACCCACACATATACGTGCACTCATACATCAGAACATACGCAGAAACACACACATACCACACACATATACATATACACACACAAAAATTAAAGGATTATTTCCCCAGGATCCACTCAACTGAATCCTTTGAAAGTGTGTGGCACATTTAGGTTTTCCTTATAATTAATGTACAGTTGTTCTAGAAAATAAAATGTCTTAAGCCCCAGTATCACTGTGCTTGTACTGTCGTAAGGTTCTAGTTCTCAAGTAGAAATGTGATTCTTCTTTTCTCTTCTATGACGGCCCATCAGAGACCTTGCCTGTGAGTCTTAGGGTCCAGGAGAAGGCTTTGCTCACCTGTGCCCTTTGCTCTTGTACCCCGCAGTTTCCGTGGGTTATGAATATGAATCCTGCCCAGATCTGATCCTGTGGGAGAAAAGGACAGCAGTACTACAGGGTTATGAAATCGATGCATCCAAGCTGGGGGGCTGGAGCCTGGATAAGCACCATGCCCTCAACATCCAGAGTGGTAAGTGGAATCATGGAATGCCTTGAGCCAGGTTAGGGTGATACTTTGTCTGCTATCCTACGGGTCCTCCAAAAGAAAAGAAAACGCAATGCCAGGTGTGGTGGTGCACACCTTTAATCAGCCCTTGGGAGGCAGAGGCAGGCAAATCTCTGTGAGATTGAGGCCAGCCTAGTCCACACTGACTTTTAGGCGAGCTAGGACTAGGGAGACCCTGTCAAAAAAGAAAGAAGGAAAGAAAGAAAATGCACACAGTGGTCTAAATGGGTTCTCGGGTGATCAGTTGTTCAGAAGGTTGCCAACAAACGCTATTTGGGTACCCACTCAGAGCCTGTCACTGTGCTAGGCAGAAATGAAAGACCTCTAGATTTTATATGCTCAGAGACAAATGCTCACTCACCTGGTGATTCAGTACCATGCACAAGCCACACCAAACTGGAGGAAGACACAGGGTACCACAGAGGCATAGGAGGGGTCCCTCATTCATTGTCATGGTTCACCAAAGCACCATGGACAGAGGACCCCGAGCAGGAACACAGAGTGTCCAGGATTAGCCAGGGGTATCAGGTAGGAGAGTATTCTAGCAGAGGGCACAGGATGGGTCAAGGTGCTGCAGCTCTGAAGAAGAATACATGGAGAGAAAGCTCATTGTGGTTTGAGCTGAGAGTGGATGAAGGGTAGAGTAGCCAAAGCTGGGGTGTGAGTGGCTGGGACCCACGGTAGCATGGTTAGGACTTCAAGCTCCAAACACAGCCTGTGTCAGAGCCCTGAGAAGTGCCTGACTCACATCTGTAATTAAAAGAATTCAGGCTAACCACACTCTGACATGGGACACTGGCCATAGTAACAATGTTACCTACCTCCTGCCTGGTCTAAAAGTGTAAAGAATGAATGTCAATCCCACAGCAGGTTTGGGTAGAGGAGTTGAAAAGCTAAATCAAAATTTATAATTAAAGACTCCTACATTGCTAAGACAGTCTTTAAAATAAAAGCAAAACCAAGGGAATGAGCAGCTTTAAAGTAAACTAGAAAACTCAAATCAGGAAGGGTATGGTACTAGTGGAGAAATGTAAACAGAGCCAGGGATACAGCAAGGAGTTCAGAACTGATTCATGAGCAGTAACGTGGGCCAATAAACTGAGTTGAAAGTCTCAAGGGCACAAATGGCCAATAAATAAGAGAAAAAAATTGTTCATTGCCCTCAGCCATCAGGACATGGAAATCTGAATACACTGAGAATCTGTCTCACCCCAGTCAGAACGGCCAACATCCAGAAAATTAACACGGGGAGGGGCGGATAGTATGAGAGGGTAGGATAGTACTCAGCACCCAGCACATACTTGTATAAAAACCTTAAAATAAATAAAGGAAGGGAAGAAAAGAAAACTAATAATAATAAGTACTAGAGAGGAAATGGGGTGGGGAGGAATTCTGGTACACTGCTGGAGGGACTGTAAATTAGTGTTACCATGATGGAAGGCCCTCAGAAAACTAAAAATAGAACTACCATGTGACCATATACCCAAAGGAATATAATTCACCTACCGCAGAGCTCTCTGCATCTGCGTTTATTGCTGCGCTATTCATAATAGTCACATTATGGAACCAACCTAGATGTCCATCAGGAACAATGTACAGAATCTAGATTTTTTTTTTTTCTTAAAAGACATGGAAGTAAAGGGTAAAGGGGTGTCTGGGAAGAAGAAGGGGAGCCAGGATGAGGGATAGGAGAGGGCAATGGAGCAAGGCGAAGAGGGTTAAAGTACATTACATACACGTATGAAAACGTAAAAACTAGGTTTGGCTGTCCGTGTCCGAAAAGCCCAAATCACAGAACTACGGTTGAGCCAAGGTTGGTTTCTCACTCCTCTGCAAGCCTGGAGGGCTCAGGGTCAGAAGCCCAGGCCCCCCTGCTCTCCTGTCCACACTGGCCTTTACTAAGGTCACTGTCCACTACCACTTCAGCTCCATCCTGCACACTGACTTTCCAGCCAGCAAGGGGAAGAAAAGGGGTGATGAGCAAGCCCCTCCTGTGGTAAGGATGCTGCCCAGCAGCTGCTCACTGCATTGATACTTAATGTCATTGGCCAGAACTCAGTCACCAAAGGGGCTGCCCAAGGGCTGGGGTCACAATTCGCGCCATGCAAACAGGTGCTTAACTAGATGTCAGGAGTACATGTATGTGTATGTGGCTACAGAAGGAGAAAAGGGTGGGTGGGCCATCACTGGATAATTGGAAGGGTCTGCCACATGCCATATATATATATA
>NW_008347536.1:11154194-11268772 GCF_000622305.1 Nannospalax galili
TCCGTCACACAATGGATAGCGCATTAGACTTCTCATAAATAAAAATTTCATATTCTGTAGAAAGAACGTCAAATATCATTGGAGAACAGATGAGTGCTTCAGAAATTATTACTGGGAAAACTGGCTCAATATGTATAGAAAAAAAGTATACTAAGCCCCTAGTCCACTCAAAATAAATTTTAATATTTTTAAACATCCAAATGTAAAAGCACTTTAAAATTAACAGAAGAAAATATAAGATAGTCTTTAAAATTCAAGAAAGAACTTCTGGGAACATAAAAATTAAACATAAAAAAGTAAATGTATCTAATAAAGGACATCGCTTGGGCAAAGCTAAAAGGTAACTGTCTGAAAGAAGATTCTTGTGACCTCTGAGAGCCCAGCCCCACTCAGGCTTTGTGGAGGGAGTTGTGGCAGGAAGCAGGGTCCAAGTTGAAATCTGTGGCAATACACAGGTGAGAAAGGATGGTCAGGAATGGAAAAAAAAAAAAAAAACAGTGTAGGTGTGAGAGGAAGACTACAAGTCATTGAAGTCAGACCCCCTATTTGGTTGGTGGGAAACTGAGGCCCCAGAGCAGTAGGAGTATGGAAAAGACCTGAGATCTCTGTAAGATGTGGCATTGGTCTATTAGCTACAAAACCAGATAAAAGCCTGACTCTACCTTGGTGAGCAGAGGCTGTGTGTTTCTCTCCTTTGTTCTATAAATATTTATTGGTATCTACTCTGTGTCATGTTCTGTACTAGGCACTGGGGATGCAGAAAGGGAAAAGACAGCGTCCACACATCAAATGGTATTAGCTGAAAAAGAGAAAAGCAAGAGCATACACGTATTAACCCAGTAGAGATGCACAGCCAGAATGATCCAGAACTGGACTCAGGGGCTGAGAAGATAGTTTAGTCAATGAAGGGCTTGGTTTGCAAGCTTACAAGGACCTGAGTTCCATTCCCAGAACCGACATGAAAATGCCATGCATGGTAGCATGTTGTAATCCCAGCACTAGAGAGGAGGAGACAAAGTGATCCCTGGGGCTCACTGACTAACCAACCTCACATGAGAGACCGTGTCTCAAAAAACAAGTATCTGAGGAAGAACAGTGGAGGTTATCCTCTGCCCTCTAGCTGCACCCGCATGTACACACACACACATACACACACATTCTGGTGGGCTTACCTGCTTCTTGACTGTGCGGCCTTGACTAAACTGCTGGTCTATTCCTTCTGTCCTAACAGGGATAACAATGCCATCTTATAGGCCTAGGATAAGAATTCAGTAAATAGTGGGGCTTGCTCAGGTTCCCCTGGATTTCATTATGCTAAGACATCTCTGGAAGTGTTAAAACCTTATGGAAACTGTGATCTACCCTCAGTGATGCTGATCGTCTGTCCTTGTTCCAGGCATCTTGCACAAAGGGAACGGAGAGAACCAGTTTGTGTCTCAGCAGCCACCAGTCATTGGCAGCATCATGGGCAATGGGCGCCGCAGGAGCATCTCCTGCCCCAGCTGCAATGGCCTTGCTGATGGAAACAAACTCCTGGCACCAGTGGCCCTCACCTGTGGCTCTGATGGGAGTCTGTATGTGGGAGACTTCAATTACATCCGCAGGATCTTCCCCTCTGGAAATGTCACCAACATCCTGGAGCTGAGGTATGTAAGGGGGTGCCTTCCTCATGGCTCCTGATAATGTCTCTCCTTGCAGTCATGGGGCCCAACTGCCTTACCTACAGGGCCCAGAGAAGTGGAAGAGGACAGAGCCTCACTCTGGGACTGTCACACTCTGGGACATTTTATTTCCCAGAGCCATCAGGGGCTGCCTCCCTGGTATACTGGAATGAAGACAAGGCACCATTGAGACAGACCTGCCCCTCACATCCAGATGATGTGGAAGGCTACTGGAAGCTGAAAATTAGTCCCCTCAGAGCCACTGATCCTTCTGTTTGCACTAAACTGACAGAATTGGTTGTGAAGAATCTTTTTATAAGAACAAAGCATAGTGGGAAAATGTCACCAAGTTTGGCCCTGTACCTTAGCACCAACGATTCCTTTTGCCTGGCCAGTCTTGAGATGAGGAGAGGCCCCAGGCTGAGCTGGGCAATGACTCTCGGCTTCCACAGGTACACCAGGCTTTTGCTCCTGCATTTTTCCCTGTGCTTCCCTGAGCCAGGTCTTTTTAGAACCAAAGCACTGGCATATGATGAGGTCTGTGGTTACAGAGAAGCTATATTTTAATACTTTAGAGACGGGGCATCCCACTCTCAAGTTCAGAAGAAATTGCAGCAAGTTTCCTCACAAATGTCTTGAAGAAAGAGATATACCTATCCTATCATCTCCTGAGTTAGGGCCACATGAGCAGGCCAGGCCTAGAGCTGGGTGGAAGGGCACTTAGGCTCCTACTGTTTACCCTGTGTGATAGTTCTATGAGGTGTTGGCCATTATCAACCTTTGGTAAATGAGGACAGGGAAGCTCAGGCAACTTAAAGTGCTTGCCCAAGGTCCAGCTTCAAGAATGGGGGACCCAAACCCAGAAGGTCATTGCACAGCTCTGCCTCAGCAAAGAACTGACAGCCAGCCTAATGAGAGTCTCTCTATTTAATATCTTATAAAGTCATTCTCTTCTGGAAGGATGTCATTCTGTGACACACTTGAAAGTAAGATAAGATGTGCTGACTGCCTGATGGCCACCACGTCCTAAGAGAAGTGGGGTATATACCCCTACCACAGGAAAATGAGGAAGTTCACATGCTATGGGTGCCTAGAAAATCATACATCAGGCTCAGTGAGATACTGGACACCAATGGAATATTCTCTGCCTTTCCTCTTTATTGTGAGGTTGACTGGCACAGACATCTGTCAAGGAAGAAGGAACCCTTGGGGGTATGGGCTTAGGTTAGCTGTACAGATGTACTGTGGTGGAAAGAGCCCTGGACAAGGGATCAGTTCACCTTAGCAGAGAAGCTGTGCAACTTCAGGCAAAATTTAAAACTCTCTGGGCCTCCCATTTCCACATCCTCCAAATGAGGCATCCCATTTTCCTTGCCTCCCCCTCCCCCCCATAACTTTTTAAAGGGTCATGTAAGACAGCAAGAGGGGAAGGAATAAATGAAATTCGGAAAGAAAATATATCCTGTTGGTATACCTTCCTCCAGTCTTTACAGCCTTAGCCTCTTTCTCTGTCACTGTCCCTAATTACAGTTGTTCTCCAATTCCATGCCCTGTTCTGGGTAGGCTCTTGGTAGGCTTCCCACATTCTGAGAACTCATAGAGACCAGGAGCAGTGAGTCTATGTCTCTCTGGGCATGTGTCTACCCAGGGAAGAGAACCAACTCTTCCATTCTCTGTCTGAGCCCTTGTTAAAGCAACACAGTGTGTCAGGCCTCTTCCCTGAAATCAGCAGTGTGTTGCAGGTGAGGCCAGGCCTCTTCTGTGAAATGTAGCTGCTTGTAAGTGAACTCACTGACAAGGAGTGTCCAATATAAAATGTATCAGTGTCAGGGCTGCTAAGTCTTTATTTATTACAGTATTGTACAGTACCATTGCTGTCAAGTTTTCAGCTGCTAATAATGCTTCTAACCCTGCTGCTAACACCTCGTTCTTTCTTCTATTCCCTGCTCTCCCGTCTTCTGTCAGAAATAAAGATTTCAGACATAGGTAAGCCAACCGGTGGAGAATTTCCTGCCTCTCCCCTGCCTTGTTGCATGCTGTATGGTAAGCCGCATTTGTCAATTTCAGATGACTCAATGGCAAAGGAACCCTGTGTGGTTTGAAGCTGATTGGGAATAATCAGTGGCATGCAATGAAAGCATGTCATTAATAGCAGAGGAGTAGACAGCAAAGGCCTGAACTCCTTGTACCTATGGCAAAGTGAGGCACCTGCCCTGTAGCCGGTGGATGTCACAGACTGGAGCAATAAGAGGAAGAACTTGAGGGCCACAGCCTGCTTAATCATTAGAATGGGACATCATCTAGACTGTTGAGTGACTTTAATGGTTAGGCTGAAAAGTGCTGAGACTATCTGGGGCAGGTGAACAATAAAAGACAGTATCCAGACCCAAGCTGAAGCACTTGGAAGGCCAGGGACCCCACCAGAAGATCTTACAGCTGGGACAGTGTCATGGGGACTTCGTTACAGAGAGCTGTCCTCACACAGAGCCGTGTCATTGAATAGATTTGAAAACTGACCTAAGCAGATAGAGCTGTGGTTTGTGAGGCTACAGAGGTGACTCTCACTTATCCATGTAAGACTCAGGGTAAGTGGTGCATGGGATGGTGCTAAGTTGAGTTAAAAGAACATTCTTTGGGATGGTGAAGGGTCAGGTGAAGCCTAAACCACCAGTCAGTATTAAATCTACTTCTATATAGGCTCTATAAGGGGATATTTTATATATATATAAAGTAATCATAGTCCATGCGTGGAACATTTACTGCATAACAGAGTTATACAATTCACATGAATAACACCATTTTATCCCCAAATCACTGTGAGGTAGACATCTGTGATTACATCCAGTTTACTAACAAGGTAGCTCAAGCTCCCCAGTGTATGGCCTTGAAATGATAGCTTCATCTCTCAGAGCATTTATTTTTATCTTGGAGTTATTAAAATTGTCATAAGGGACAAAAAGGATGTCTACAAAGTGTTGGCCATTTTTAGGAAGAGAGAGGAGCTCCAGAAATTTCTATAGGGGAAGCATTACTAGTGGTAGTAGTAGTAACAGTCATGACCTATGTATGTTGGTTTTGTTGTTAGTATACCATCATTTGTTATAATTATGAGGATGACAGAAATACCTCCACCTTTCCCAAAAATATGGAATTGAGTCCTCTTACCGCCAATGACACACCTATGAGGTAAACTAAGTAGAAATTGGGACCAAAATTAAAAATGAGAAGGTAATCGGACCTCAAACTAAGTAAGTAAATGGCAGCTAAGTAAATAGAAAACATAATTACTTTCTTGGTTTGTTTTCCCCACCTGCTCACTTCCCAGAGGAGAAATATCCTTGTTTTCTAACTTTTCCTAAAGTCATTTTCCTCAAATGAATCTAAGTGGAAAAGGAGACTTGCCTATTTCTGCTACTTTCCCAAAGCTAATCGGGAGGCAGGAAACCCGAATTCCAACTGTGATTTGGGGCTGGTACCTGAATCTTAGCAAATCCCTTCCTCCTCTGAGCCTCAATGTCCCCTTCAGTGAGTACTGATAGAGTAAAGAAATTCTGGAAGTTGGTCCTCTTTGTCTGGCAGTGCTTTACCTCCCCCAGTAGTTGCATGCGGCTCCACAGGAACCTGAGCCTATGTATGTATAACCCCAGCTTTGTCTCTGTCTTTAGCTTAAAAAGCCTCATTACGACCTGCCATCCTGGGTATGCCAAGTGCCTATAGTCCCTCTGGCATCAGTCTCTGTGGATTCCTTCAGAGACTAGCATCCTCACCTCTTCCTAGACTTCCCTAGGGTCAAGGAGCACTGTAGGAAGCCTGTTCTTAAAAGTACCCTTGAACTTAAGTCTCCCTCAAACCAAGCTATGCATATTAAAGAGCCCTTAACTGCCCCCAGGAAATAGGGTAACAGGATATTGTGTCTCAAATACATAGCTTTTCTATTACCCAGCAACATAAATATTCTAGAGGTTTCTCAGGGTGACCAGATTTACTTAAAAGCTGCCATTTGGTACTGGGGATGTAGTTTAGTTAGTAGAGTATTTAGTATAACTGAAGCTCTGGATTAAAACCCCAGCACCACAAAAACGAAATGGTGAGCTACGTCTGTAATCCCAGCACACGGGAGGTGGAGGGATCAAGGCCAGTCTGGAATGTATAAAAAGCTGCCATTTACTAAACATTTCATTCTTTATCAGAACAAACACTATACACAGAAGTTTATATTGTTTGTGCAGTTTTTAGCCTCTAACTAACCCTTTGAAGTTGATGTGATTCCCACTTCTCAGATGTAAACACTGAGATTCAGAGTCGCAAAGTAATTTGTCCAAGGAAATTTAAGCAAGTGGCTAGTGCAGCTGGTGTTTGAACCCTTACCTGCCTGGCTCCAATGCCCAACTCTGTCCACTGGTGAGAACCAGAGAACTGGTTTTCTGTCAGGGCTGCATCTGAAGTAGTTAAAGGAGACTCCTTTGTACAAGGCAGAATTGCTCTGAGGCCAAGGAGGATTCTCACTCAGAAGTAGGGAACAGGTTATCTTGTCACAAGAGACTCCTGAGCTCCCAGTTCCCTACCAGGAACTTCCCTACCTCTTACAAAAGAAGGTAGAATGAGGGTGTAATCCACCTCACTATCTTCAGGAATTCTGACCTAAAGGCTCTAAGATTGCATGTCCCTTCCAGCATTGCCACGCTTCCACTCACTGAGCCAGAAAACAATGCAGGTCCTAGGGGCCTCCAGCAGCAAATTCCGGAGCAGCACTGTGATCTGATTCTACACCTGCCCCTGCTTAGAGTCATAGGCATCAGAATTGGAGCTAGAAATGCTCCCTGTCCACAGAGCTGGGCCTGGGGCCTCCACTACAGGCCGTCTTCCACCACATGTCCTGTGGTGCAGCAGATCCCAAGGCCTGCCACTCCAGGTACAGACAAGCAGCACTGGCATGCTCTGGGAACTGTCAGAAATGCCAGGTTCTGTACTGCAGACCTGAAATCTGCACATTAGCAACATCTCAACTGCTTTCTATGCACACTGAATTTCGACTAGCCCTGCTCTAAGGCTCCGATTCCCGAGTCCAGCTGTGCCTTGGAGTCATCTGGAGAGACCCCAAAGGCAGAAGCCCAGGTCCTTCAGTCACTTTAGATCATATTGCTTCTTCTAGCTTTCCAGGTGATTCTGACATATACAACCATCAATCTAAGATCACTAGCTGTGCATGCTTCTGTGTACCCCCAAGGAGGCCAAATTTATTCACTCATGCATGCTGAATTCACTCATAAATTCAGCAGAACTTTCCAGAGCTCTCCCCGCCACCCCCACATCTGCCAGTGGGTAATATGGAACTTGAAGTCAGTCTCTACACTGGAAGAGCTCCAGATTTTTTTGAGGAGACAGATGACTCAGCAGACAAGGGCCTTTGAAAGATACTAGAGCATCACCTCCCTACACTCTAGTGGAAACACATGGAGGATGCTGTGTTCTACAGGCAAAGAAGCAGAGGTTCGGGAGTGGTAGGAGGATGGGGCCTGCTCAGCTGACTCTCTCGAGCTAGGCAAGTGAAAAGGGGCCCTGGCACTTTCTAGACTGAGCAGCCACGTGGGGATATAGAAAGAACAGACTGTGGAGTCGAGCAGACACAGATTGAAATCCATTTTGCGGTTTGCACTCCTGGTCAAGTACTTCATCTCACTCCATCTCAGTTTTCTGAAGTATAAGAAAACAGTACCTACTTTATGTGACAGTTGTAGGGGAGATGAGGCCGTGTGTGTCAAGTGCCAGCACAGAGCCTGGGACAGAATCACTTCCTTAAGTGTCAGATGTATCTGAATCCATACTGTTATCTCCAAAGCTCTGTTCCACAGGATGCTGGTGACATAGGCTAGGGGAAGGCCAGGTAGGTACCACAAACACAGGTGCAGCTGCCAGTGCTAGCTCTCATGAGGAAAAAATGTTGGAGATGTAGCTCAGTTGGTAAAGTGCTTGCCCAGTATGAATGCAGCCCTGGATTCCATCTCCAGCACCACATAAAACCAGGCTTGGTGACACACACCTTTAATCCAAGAACTCATGAGGTAACGGCAGGAAGATCACGATAGTCATCCTTGACTATGTAGCCAGTTTGAGGCCAGTCTAGGGTACATGAGAATGAGACCCTGTCTCAAACAAACAAGCAAAAAAATGAAACAAGTTAAAGGATGTCCAAAGAAGTTAGGCATGATGGCACACACCTGTAATCCCAGCACTTGAGAGGTAGAGGCAGGACAATCAAGAGTTCAAGGTTAGCCTCGGCTACACAGTGAGTTTGATGCCCAGATAAATAAGACCCTGTCTTAACAAGCTTTTTTTTAAAAAAAAAAAAATAATAATAATAATATCCAAAGAACTACTGATCATTTTGTTTGACCTGTATGTGGGCAGAGCAGAGCCCTAGACAGGGACCTGATCCCTAGACAGCTGAACAACATACAACTTGAACTATTTCAGTAACTTGCCCCAGTTAGAACCCATACCTTCTCAATTTAGAACTAGCATTCCTTCCCCTATGCCTCACTGATCACCAGACATCAAATGTGGCCCTGAGCATAAAAGACACAGCCACAACTCTTGCAGAGCCTAGGACAATCCTGCCAAGGCCACCCTCTCATAGAATTCACCCATTTGAGAAAGCTCCACTTGAGTGACACTTCTCCAGGGCAGTTCAGGGTGACGTGAGCTGGAAACTCAAGGGGCTAATCTAAGTGGACAGGGTCCTCCACCATGTTCCCTTGGGGACCACTTTCTGCCAAGGTACATAGCTCCAGTTTATCATGAGTGACACACACAGAAATGAAATAGTCACCCTGACTCCTGGCTGTCATGGGGAAGCTGGAAGACCAGACTGCTCCAGCACTATGGAGCAGGATCTAAGGTCACTGTATTTTATTAAGCCAGAATCTGTGTTGTCTAGGAAGATTAAATCTGTGCTGCCTTATAGGATAAGTCCCAGGGGACATTTCAAGATAAACAGGACATCTGTGCTATTACCATCGACCCCATGAGAAGTAAAAGAAAAGCTAAGTAATTTTAATGCAAATAACCACCTAAATAGACTGAAAATGGACATTCCCTCTATTTGAGACAAGGAGCCTTGCCAAAGGGCTAGGAGGCTGGAAATGCAGAAGTGGATAAAATCCAGCCTCTTCCCATTAAGCCTGGCTTTGTACTCAGTCCTGTGGTCAAGACACGAACTGGTATGACCCCCACAGGCACAACCCCAGGACACAGAGAAGAAAGGTAGGGGGAGGGTGTTGCTGGAAAAGGTCCCTGAGTGAGTCCCTGGGGAATTGAGTGGCAAAGAGAGGGAGCAGAGCAGGAGAAGTGGGTATAGGCAGGGCCAAGAGTGCATTGAGGGAATTGGTGTGGGTGTTGCTGGTGTGCAGTGCCAGTGAGGAAGGAGCTAAGAAGACAGGACCCAGCTAGAAAGGCCTAGGGAGTTGCTGGCTCAGGGAATCTGTGCTTCCTCTGAAAGACAGGAGAGTTCTGCAAGGGAAACATGGAAATGATCTGATGAGATTTGGATCAGTTCAGGAGAAGAATGTGAAGAGGGCCAGGCTGGGGGCAGAAAATCCTGCCCTTCTTCATAAGGAGGGGATGGGATAGCAGTATGGGGCTGGAGGGGAAAAGCCACTGCAGAATGCTATGCCACGTTAGTGGAACTCGGGGAGAAAAAGGGGTAAGAGGGTCTCAAATCTGGGCACCTGGCTTTGTTAGTCAGCAAAGACCAGGCCCAGAGAAAACTGCTACCCAAATCAAGGGATGTTTAAACGATGAGCAGTAAGGGTCAGACTAAGACTAAGACCCCCTAGGGCCCTAAACACACACACACACACACACACACACACACACACACACACACACACCACAATGGGAACCCAACCTTCATATGTAATAAACACCAATCTGTAAACTAAAACTGAGGTTTTCAAAAGGGCAATTAACCTCTATGTTTGATAAATGTACAATGTTGAGACACAGCTTTAGGGACCAATGAATAATCAGACCACACACATGAGCTGAAAATTAAAAGCCCAAGAGTGGTAAGCCAAACTCCAGTGTACCCTAGACTCAGAAGAAATTGTAATCAGTAGTACGACGGGGTAGCAGAATCCAGACTTAACAAGAGATGCCTGCCTGGAAGAATTCTCCAAAGGCAAAAGCAGACACCATCACTAGTCATTCAGCAGCAGTTGATGACTGAGCACCTTCTGCATGCCACACATTATGATAAACACTTGGCATTTGTGGTTCCGTGTAATTTTTCCTATGTATGAGCAAGAGCTGTTTACACTCCCATTTTGTACATGATGAAAACTTGAGGCCAGGGGGCCAGGTGACCCACCCAAATTTCAGAGCTGAACTTGGAATCCAGACTGATCCCATCTCCTATCCTGGGCACTTTCCTGAGCCTCTGGCTAGAGCAGTGCCTTGTCCTTTTATGTTTCTTCATAATCTGACTGCTTTCCTGTTATCTGAGCCCACTCTTGGTGACTTTGTTCCAGAAACAGACCCTCATCAGCACTGTCCCTGATTCTTTTTCCTTGGGTTTGCTACAAATTAGAAACTGATAGTGCAAGTCATTTGTGCCCAACTGCAGGAGGGAGACTCCTGGGCTCCTGCTAAGTCCATCATGAGGATCAACAGAAGACAGTGTAGACACTGGCAGGAGGCAGGTCTAGCCAGCATCTTATCCACTAGTCCCAAGATGGAATTGGAGATTGCTGTAAAAATCCTAGCGAGAGAAAAAAAAAAATCCTAGCAAGAAGGGCTTAGGTCTCTGAACCCCTGGATTGTTATTTAAAGTCAAGTACCTCCATATGCCTATCATGAATTAACAGTGTTCCTGTGACAAGCTTTATTGATAATGTTTTTAGGAAAACATGCTTTTAGCATCTAATATAGGCAATCATCAGCAAAGGTGTTGATGGGGGTTTGGGTATATGTACGTATGTGTGATGGTGCACATATATATGTACAAGTATGCATGCAGGTATGTGCACATGTGTGGGGAGGCCTGAGGACAACCTTGGGTGTTTGTTCCTCAGGCACCTTTATGTTATTTTTTCTTTTCTGAGACAGAGTCTCTCTCTGATCTAGAGCCCACTAACTAGCCAGGCTGGATGACCAATAAGCCCTAGGTGACAAATCCACCCATCTCTGCCTCCCCAGTGCTGGGATTACAAGCATAAGCATATGCCTCTACACCTGACTTTATTTACATGTTCTGGAGATCAATCTCAGGTCCTCATGCTTTCAAGGAAAGTACTGACTGAGGACTCTCCCCAGGTCAGTTTTTGCATTAGTAACTGATGGGTGAGGGATAGTTAGACCAAGCTCTAAAGTCACCTAAAATAGAAATGTCAACCTTAGTTTTGCTTGGATTGAAATGAGTTAGGGACTCTGGTTGTACATCTCCCATCCAAGTATTAACGAGGCTCAACTGTGCTTAGTTTCTGAGATCAGATGAGACCAGGCATGTTCAGGGTGGTATGGCCATAGTCATCTCTAGCTATGTGATGGAGAGAAGAAAGTGCTCACCTGAGCTGGCTCTGCTTTTCTTCCAGTCACAGCCCAGCGAACAAATACTACTTGGCCACAGACCCCATGAGTGGAGCTGTCTTCCTGTCTGACACCAACACCCGGCGGGTCTTCAAGATCAAGTCCACCACAGTGGTAAAGGACCTGGTCAAGAACTCTGAGGTGGTGGCAGGGACTGGTGACCAATGCCTCCCCTTTGATGACACTCGCTGCGGGGATGGTGGGAAGGCCACAGAAGCCACACTCACCAATCCCAGGGGTAAGGCCTTGCATTTGTTGTCATTACAATTTTTTAAGAATGCCAAGAAATATACAGAGGAAAGTTAGATTGTGATAATTCCACCAGCCAGAAATATTCCCAGTTAACAATGGCTATCTTTCCTCCTAAATGTTTGTGTGCATGTTATAGTCACTAAAACAAATGAAGTGAGATCACATTAGTCACACCCTTTTAGTCACCTGCTTTTTTCTAAGTGATATATCATGAATTTTTCTCTTTGTCAGTAAATGTTCCCTATGTACTCATTTTTAACAAATATGTAGGACTTTACCAAATTAATGCTCCATTGTTTAATCAGTTCCCTACTATTGAGCATGCAGGCTTTCCTTTGTCTACACAAACACATTGTCCTGTATCTTCTTTGCATATATTCATGTGCTATAAAGTACATTCAAAAAGTTGAACCTTGAGGCTCGAGAGATGGCTCAGTGGTTAAGAGCACTAGCTACTCTTGCAGAGAACCCCAGATTGGTTCCCAGCATCTATATGTCTGCTAACAACTGTCTGTAACTCCAGTTCCGGGGGGACCTGATGCCCTCACCTGGCTTCTGTAGGCATTGCATGCATATGCACCCATGCAAGCAAAGCACTTTATGCACATTAAAAAAAAAAATCAATCAACCAAAAAGCTGAGATTCTAAGTGATCATATTCAGTAGTTTTCATTCATCAAGCCATTCATCAAGTATTTGCTGAGTGCACAGAGCTTCACGGTTACATAGTAAAGCCCATTGTGGCAGAATAAAGGAGGCTTGAATGGGAACCAGTCTGTTATGAGAGAGAAGCAGACACTATCCCTGAGATGCAAGAAGAAAGAACTGTGCATAGGGGTTCCGAGCCAAGAGAGGTCCCTGTGCCTTGGAGACTGAGGAGGCTAGAAGGGGAAGCCATCATTAGCTAAAGACATCTTTTGCTAGGGTATCTACTGTATTGTAAGTCCCATAGCCAGGCACTAACAGTGTCTATGCCTCAGGGTCCTACTCAATAGAATGAGGGTAATAACACCATCTGTATACACCCCTTAAGGTTGTTCTGGGAGTCAAAATTAAGATATTTTACATGATACCCTGAAAAAATACTAGAAATGATTATATCCTTAAAGAGCACCAGATTTCAAAGTCTGGCTCCAAATCAAACTAGTAGACTCAGGAGTAGAGATGACTCAGTGGTTAAGAGCACTGGCTGTTCTTGCAGAGGATCCAGGTTCGATTCCTAGCAGCCACATTGTGGCTAACTACTGTCCATAACCTTAGTTCCAGGGGACCTCATGCCCTCTTCTGACCTCCAAAGGCATTGTACAACACAGGTACACACATACACACACACACACACACACACACACACACACACACACATGCAGGCAATACACTCAGACACATAAAATTAAAATGATAAATAAAATATTTTAAAAACTAGTAAACTCTTAAGAAAACATGTGTTCAAATTCAGGCTTTGTAGTCCAGTAACTGTGTGACATTGGGCAAGTTGTTTAACCCCTCTGAAATATATTTTCTTCCTCCATGTCATGCAGACATACTGCATAGTTATAATCCAACTTAAATAGCAGGGATATAAATTTCTAGTACAGTAGAACTAGGTCCATAGTAAACATCTCATCATAGGAGATTCCTGGTATTTTCATTATTGTTGTATAATCACATAACATTATACAGCATCATAACATATTGTCTACTACTAATGGAGTAGTCAAGCAATAACTCTGTGTGATAAATACCGTGTCGTCCGTGGTTAAATTCCCTCTTAATTGTGATCTGTTAGTATTGAGAGGGCAATGGGAAGTGATCACTGAGTTTTCACTTAGGGATCCTACATTGTGGGTTTTCTCTGCTCCTGGGACCTCCTCTTCCAAACCTCGCTTCCCCTGTTGGTAAATGAGCAGGTTAGGCTAAATGATCCCCAGGGGCCCTGTCAGCTGTGACATTCTACTCTCTTTGAATTAAAACAGTTTCTTGCCCTGAAAATTTTTCTTCTCTCAGGCATTTCTCAGTTGCTCTGCATGCCTGTGGTCCCTCCCTCCACACTCCCCCACTCCCCCCATACCCCCCCGACACAGATGGAGTAGCGGTGCCATTGCCCAAAAGCCTGTAATTAACCCAGATAGAAATGACAAGGGTGCCACAATATGCAGACACTTTGCAGTAGGGAGGAGAAAAGATGTCCATCTATTTAGCACAACAAAAGGAGAAAAAATGAAGTAATTAATCAGGGGACAGATCACTTCTATTAGCCTGTGCAGCCAACTTTGTAAACAAGAAACCCAATTGTTCACAGCGCGCTCATCAGTCCTGGCAGATGGGAGAGACAGGGCATAGCCAAGCAGACAGGCAGACTCCTGTCTTGCTGCTTAAGGAAGTAAATTAATTGGCATTCTAGGCAGGCCACAGCAAAGGCACCCAGCCCTGAAGTCGCTTGTACCTCCATAATGTACTGTTCCAGCTTCCCATACCTTTAAAGAGGGTTCTAGTGGGGGCTGAAGAGATGGCTCAGTGGTTAAGAACACTGGTTGTTCTTGCAGAAGACCCGGGTTTGAATCCCAGCACCCACATGGCAGCTAACAACTGTCCGTAACTCCAGTTCCAGGGGATCCAACAGCCTCTTCTGTCCTCTGCGGGCATTGCATGACACAGGTGCACTTACCTATATACAGGCAATATATACATACACATAAAATTAAAATAATAAATTTTTTTTTAAAAAAAAGAGGGTTCTAGTGTGGCATTCACTCAGATATCCCAAGGGTTCTTAACCCACCCTTCTGGCCAGGAAGAGACCTGAGAACCCAGGCCTTGGAATCCACAAAGAACTGGTTGCTGTCTCCTCTGATAGCAGTCCTTAATGACTACCGGGAACTAAGGATTCCACATGGTGGAAGGAGTACACATGCATGTGTGTGTACATGTATGTGGAGGCCAGAAGACAGCCTCAGGTGTCATCCCTCAAGCTCATCCACCTTTTATATTCTTGAGACGGGGCCTCTCACTGACCAGGAATTCAGTAAGTGCCAGAGAGCCACCTGTCCTCACCTCCCTAGTGCTGGGATTACAAGTACACTCCCACAGCCAGCTTTTTCTGTCTGGGCTCTGGGGCTGGAACTCAGGTCCTTATGCTTATAAGGCAAGTATTTCACCAACTGAGATTTCTCCTCAGCCTCTCAAGACATGTGTTATTGTCCCTATATAGCAATAAGGAGACTAAGAATCAGAGGTGAAGTTACCTGCCACCCAAAGTAACACAATCAGGAGCTTCATAGCCCAATTGTATCCCCACCCCCACCCCCAGCACACCTCATCCAACCCTTCTGCCATTGCCTGACCAGAAGAAAATGGAGCACAGCAAAAGTGACCAGGTTCTCTCTTGTCACCACCTCTTCCTGGGTCTCTTGTTTCCCATGGCATTTCATGTGGTTCTGACTCAGTCCTGTGCCTCCCCATCACCTGTTATCCCTGAAAGGTCACAGATTGATGGGGTGTGTCTGGCTCCTGGATATGGGTGGTGGACACCACCCAGGAAGAATCTGAACATGTGCATCTGTCCCAGTCCCTACCACCCACTGAGTCATATTGCCAAGAGTCAGGCCAAGCAGGTGTGTATTGACCAAAGCTCTCCAGGAGGTTCTGAAAGGCATCTCTAGCCAGGAGGAATGGTTTGCTGGAGTGGCCCTCAGACTGTTTTCTATCATTGTCTCCCAAGGTGCATTTCAGAAGTGCAGGTAGATGCTAGATTCCACTTGAGGTTCTCTCAGTCACCTAGAGGTGCTATGGGCAACCCCTGAGTTCTCAGTCCTGAGGCAGAAATACAGGTTGAAAACAGCCCCTTTATTTGATAGGTAAGGAAATGGATGCCAAGAGGTCCACTTGGTCACACAGCCCTGGGGAGGATGCTCAGTAATATCCCCACGCCTATCTTTAGTGTGCTTTCCTTCCTTCCTCAGAACCTAAAGTTAACAAACCTGTTCTTTACATAAGCCTGTAAGATTCTTTTTAGACTATGCTTTGTAATAACCAATGAAACAGAAATAAGGATTAGAATAATCCTTATTTCTGCACTGCATAAAACTGAGCATGGTAGCACAAGCCTATGATAGAGGCAGGAGGATCAGAAGTTCAAGGTCATCCTCTGCTACATAGGGAACTTGAGGCCAGCCTGGGCTACATGAGACACCATCTCAAAAAATAAAAATAATTTAAAATTTGTGGGTGGGGGTGCTGGAAAAATGGCGATTGAGAGCACTGGCTGATCTTGTAGGGAACCCAAGTTTAGTTTCCAGCACCCACATGGTGGCTAACAACCATCTGTAACCATTCCAGCAGATCCAATGCCCACTTTTGGGTTCCACAGGCATTGCACACACAGGTGCACTCTCATACATGTGGGCAAAACACTCATACACATAAAATAAAAGTGATTTTTAATGTAATTAATAAGTAAACAAAAAACAACTAATAGAGCCGGGTGTGATGGCACACGCCTTTAGTTCCAGCACTCAGGAGTCAGAGTCAGGTGGATCTCTGTGAGTTCAAGGCCAGCCTGGTCTACAAAGAAAGTTCCAGGCCCGTTGGGGCTACAGGGAAACCCAGTCTTAAGAAGACCAAAGTAGAGGCTGGAGAGATGGCTCAGCGGTTAAGAACACTGGTTGTTCTTGCAGATCACCCAGGTCCGAATCCCAGTACCCACATGGCAGCTAACAACTGTCCTAACTCCAGTTCCAGGGGATCCGACAGCCTCTTCTGTCCTCCATGGGCATTGCACAACACGGGTGCACTTACCTACACATGCAGGCAACACACGCCATACACAAAAAATAAAAAAATTTAAAAAATATTTTTAAATACCAAAATACTAATAATAACTAATAAAATATAAATTTAAAAAATTTGAAACAAAGGGGACTGAAGACTTTAGGGTATAGCTCAGTGCTAGAGCACTTGCCTAGCATGTACAAGACCCCAGCAGGTTAGGGTGAGTATTGTGGGAGAAACTATCAGATCATGCAGGGGCAGGGCATGGGTTGTCAAATCCCAAGGCTCTCTAATGCACAGGTCCTTTTTGTCTCCCATACTGAATTCCTGTTTGGGCTTCTCTGTCCCAGGCATTACAGTGGACAAGTTTGGACTGATTTACTTCGTAGATGGCACCATGATCAGACGCATCGATCAGAACGGGATCATCTCTACCCTGCTGGGCTCCAATGACCTCACCTCTGCCAGACCTCTCAGTTGTGACTCTGTCATGGATATTTCTCAGGTGAGAAGAATTCGCCTCCCAGAGCCTTGGGCCCGTGTGCTCTTCTGCCTGTTAGCTGCCAACTAACCAGCCAGCTGTTCACTCCTCCTGGAAAAACGTATAAAAGAGGCCCATTTGGTACAGGGCCTGTGATGAGCACCCGGGGTACAAAGATAAGAAGCTGTCCCCACCCCCACTGCCCTGGGAGTTCGCAATCAGGGGTGGCAATTGTGACTAGTGTGGGGACTCAAGGGACAATAACAAAAATCTGCCCAGGGCCAGCAGAGAAGGATGGACAGAGCTTTTCAGTGTGAATTTTAATTCATAGCCCTGAAGCTCCATCATATATGGACACCTGCACATGTCTAGACCATAAGCTACATGAGGGCAGGAATTAATTCTGCCTGATGTCTCCTCTACTATAACCAAGATGTCTGGTACACAGTCAGATCACAGTATTTGTTAAATGACTAATTGAACCCTAGCTTTGTCACTCAGTAGCTTCCTAGCTATTCAAAGTGTTGGTCCATGGATGGGTTAATGAATTCCTTTGAACCTCATTTCTCCTAACAGTAAAATGAAGGGATTCATATCAACATGGCAGGATTGCCTTGAAAATGTATACAGCAGTGCGTGGGAAGTCCCAAGTCCCCAGTACTGCTCAGCACTTCAGAGGCAGTGAATAAAAAGCATCCTAGGGGCTTGAGAGACGGCTCAGTGATTAAGAGCACTGACTGCTCTTGCAGAGGACCTGGGTTTGAATCCCAGCACCCATGTGGTAGCTAACAACTATCTATAACTCCAGTTCCAGGGGATCCCATGCCCTCTTCTGACCCATTCAGACATTGCACACATGGCTACACTTACATACATGCAAGAAAAACATTCATACACATAAAATAAAAATAAAGAAAGAAAGAATAGAGAATTTAAAACATCCTAGCATCTACATTTAGCAAGGAGGTGACATGGATATCAGGTTTGGAATAGAGGTTTGCTGGGTGGAAAAAAAGAGCAGGAGACATTCACACAAAAGGGACAAGCCTGATGCATTCAAAGAACATTGGAAGACCAGGGATGCATCTCAGTTGGTACAGCACTTGTCTGGCATTCACAAGGCGCTGGGTTCAATCCCCTGCCCTGCATAAACTAGGTATGGTGGCCTACACCTGTAATCTCACTTCTGAGAAGTAGAGGCAAGAGGACCAGAAGTTTAAGGTCATCCTCGGTTACACAGTGAGTTCAAAGCCAGTCTGGGATACATAAGACCATGTCTCAAAGAACACTGGAAGGTTTAATGCCAAAGAAAAGGGCACTTGAGTGGGAGCTGCAATGGGAAGCGTGGTCTAGGAGCAGTAAGAGAAGAACTTCATACCATGTCAGGGAGTTTGGGCTTTGGCAGGTGGGCAACAGGAACCCAAGAGAAACCTAATGACTGGCTATCCAGCATGGTCTTGAGTACATCCTATAATGACTTGGCAAACACTGAGTCCTTTACTGCCAGGTCCTGGAGCAAGGCCAGGCCTAAGCTCAATTGGTGAGCATCCATCCTGCCAACATGATCAGAAACTAAGAAATGAGGAGGCTAACAGTGGCCCTCACTGCCAGCCTCACTTGCCACTCCTTCATCTGCTACTCACTCATTTCTAAGCTCCTCCCTCAGAGACCCCTGACTATACTGCTGGCCATCCCCACAGTGTCCCATCCCCGCCCAAAATTGGAGCCATGTCCCTCTGCGCCAGCTACTGTGATGATGTGCTCCAGAATAGAATCTGTTTTCTGCCACTTGTTTTTGCAATTTGGCAGGCTTCGCCTTGCTGGCTGGTGAGTTTCCTTCTCTAGTCTATAAGCAAGCTGGAATTACCGGCGAGGTAGCCGCCAGAGCCTAAGGATGTGCAGACAAGTTTTTTTGCTTCTCTAAATGAGCCCTCAACCAGGCAGCACAGGGTGCAGAACATTTTCCATCCACACATTGGAACATTGTTTAGGTTTAGATAGAGGTGCTGCTAGGCACTCACACCAAAGGCTTGGATGGCAGCTGGCCTATGAGAGGGGAGACAAACAAAAACCACACTGAGATGCTGAAATCATGGACTGAAAATCTCTGCTCCTGATCCTCACTGCGTTTGTCTGAATCTAAGAATGGTATTTTTTCCCACCAAACCCCCCAACATGAGCATATATTTTTACATACACACACAAGATGGGGTGCTGGCTTTGTTCTCAGAGCTCCCTCTGTTACCAACACTCAGCTACTTGGCTTTCCTGTGGGAATCAGGGAGGAAAGCCAGAGAGAACACAGCTAGGAGACAGGCATGCAAAGCGGGTAAGCATGGAACTTGGACTAGCTCCCTAGGGAAAAGACAAAAACCAGGCCCCTAAAGAGACTCCAGATGCAGTCTGGTAGGAACTGAAGATTGGTTCTCAGCTGGGCAGGTAGGGTCACCACTCTATACTTGGGAGCCAAAATGAGACCTTGCAGTGTGCCAGGTGCTCTGTTAGAAATGAAATCATAGTTTAGTACAGCTTTTCTTATTTAGCTGTCATTGTAGTCCCCTGGGGGAGACACAAGAGATATGGAAACTGAGGCTGGACAAAAGGAAATGCATACACATAGCCTGTAACTGTAAACACATACCCCTGTGCTGAGCTCCATCAAGGATGTGGAAATAAATCTTTCTAATGAAATCATGAACATAATTGCCTAGCACAGAGCCAGCTGCTGGTAATAGGATGTAAATACTAGGTCTCTTTAAATCTCCAAAGAACTTTCTTGTAGGTTGGTTCATTTTACACAACTCTGTGTGTAATGTTGACTGCTCTCTTTTACATATGGGGAAAGAAGTTCAGTGTTTAAGAAACTTGACCCTTACTCAAGTAACTATGGAACTAAAATAGGAAGTGAGGTATCTTGACCCCCATCCCTCCTGCTTTGTATGCCATTTGTAGGCTATTCATTCATTCATTCATTCATTCATTCATGTGACAATACATTCTTGTACTTGCACCACTCTGTGACAAAACAGTCTGCTCAGAATGCCTTCATGGAGATACAGAATGCACAGGATGACTGGGAAAGGGAGCCCGCTCCATAATAGGTTCCTTGAACATGCGAGCTAGAAAACTACAAAAATGATAAGGTCTAGTCCCTTCTTTTAGTGATGGGAAATGAAGCCATGGTGGATCGTCACTAACAAGAGGACAAACAGGGAGCTATAGGGATGGGGACTGGTGCAGAAGCATCAAGCCATGGCATGACAGAGCCAGGAGCTGCTGAGAGCAGTGGCCTTCTTTCCCAGGCATACAGTGGCATGAAGCAGCAAGTAGGAAATGCTCACTGTTTGTTTCCTCCTTTTCCCTCCGCAGGCTCTCTCTTTGCTCCTCCTACTTCCCCCCACCCCCCACTCATCAGGGCACCATCTTTTCATCATAATGACAGGCAGAAAGGTCTCTGCAAGTAGTTCCCCAAGGTGCCTCAGGACCAGAGGGCATAAAATATTTAGCGGCCAGTGTTGACAAGAAATGGGTTTTAGGAAATTGAAAATTCTCCTGTCACTTTACAACAAACTGTGTTCTTGATGAAGCTAAAAGCTGGTAAGACCATGCCCCAGAGAGCGCTGGGGAGTGTGCGCAGCGGCCCAGCAGCAGCTCTGGAGTGTCTGCAAGCTCCCCTGCTCTGTACATAGGCTGAGGCTAGAGTGAGGAACAGAAGGCTTTAGGATACAGAGCTGAGCACTGATGATTCTTTCCCATCCTGGGAATAGCTCTGAGCTAAGGGGGACAGAGGAAGGCAGGCCTCATTACCTATATATTTAATTTACTAGATTGTTTGTTTTATATTGGTAAATAACCACATGTCCATTTGTAGAGAGTTTTAAAAGATTAAAATCACAAAAACTATTAACATTACCTTTGATCCCAGGATGGTTAACATTTTTCTCTATTTCCTTCAAGCTTTTCCTCTCCTCTCTGTCCATAATCTAATTAGCATATTTTTCGCTAGTTGGTATCAAACTAACCCTACAGTTCTATAGCAAACACTTTCCTATGTCATTATATATCCTCCTAGAACATCACATTAAATCATGGTATTCTAATTTATAAGTGAACTAAAATGTGCTATAATTATTTAGCCAGTTCACAGTTGTTAGGGCTCTGAGTTGAGTCTGTGTTCACCCCATTATTATAACAGCTGTGATGAATACACCTATGGACAATAACATGCAAAAACAAGTTCCTGGAAGAGAAACTTCTGATTTCATTGCTCCTATTTGTTTGAGTGCACCTCTAATTGTACCAAATGTCAAGCATTCATAGGAGGCCCAAGAACATCAAGGTGATGGGTCTTTATGTAGAAATGATGGGTCTTTGGGTAGGATTGAAAAGGCAGCTGGAGGAAGCACTTGTCAGTATTTCCAAACCATGTTCAGTGTGGTCGGGCCTCTTGGGGACACAGTTCACAAAGAGCTTTCCCTCATGCCAGCCCTTCCCACTGTGATACATCTGACAGCCTGGCCTCCTCCATGTCCTTTGAGCAAAACATTGCTCACCTCAGACCCTGCTGGCTGCAGTTCCCTATGTGCTCACTTGAAGACTCACCATGACCCCCAGCCACTTTCCTAGTCTAGCTCAAGAAAGGCTCACTGTGAGGCCCTGGACCTCTGAGCCCCTAAGTCCCACAGCCAGTTTCATTAATCCCTTCTAGAAGGACTTGCTCTGTGAGGTCCTAGAGACCCCCATGTACATCAGGGCCTCTTACATACATGTCAGTGTGCACTGAAACCACCTGAGGATTCTGCTTAGAGAGGCAGATACAGATTCAGTAGGTTTGGGGCAAGCCTGCCATTCTGCGTTTCTAACCATCTCCAAGAAGATGCCCATACTGATGGTCTGATTATCACCCTTTAAGGGCCAGGATCTAGGTATGATTCTTAACCCCAGAAAAACTCACCCAGAAAATTATCTGAAATAATGCCCATTGTAAGTGTCATCAGGGATCTGAGTTACCTGACGGAGAGTGGACTATAGCATCAGTATTTTCTAAAATCTCCATAGATAATGTGAATATGAGGACAGTCTTGAGAAATACTGGTCTAGAACTACATCAGACAGGAGGCATACTTATTTTGCCTTTATATCCCCAGAACCTAGCCATGTGTTAATCTGTGAACTGGAAGATTTGGGAACTCATCTTCATATACGAGTCATGTCAGCCGTTCATGATAAGTTCTCTGAACAACTCCTATGGCAGCACCCAGTCTCCATCTGCCTTTCCCTCTCACTTCTACATCAGAGGATTTACTGTGGGTCAGGCATGATGTATGATCATCACCTCTATCTTACAAATGTGAATATTGAAACTCGGAGAAGCAAAGTAATTTGCCCAAGGTTGTAAGTGGACAGGCTAGGATCGGAATCCAGGCCTGTTTGACTCCAAAGTCTTCCCTGCTAGCCTACTACTTTTTGCTGTTGTCATGTCCTTCTTCAGGTTCTGTCAGGCTGATGGAGACCATCAGATGCCTCAATGGCAGCTATTACATGCTTTCCCTCTGCTCAAGGGATGGTACTCCTGTCTTGTGTTGTTTTGTTTGTTTATTTGTTTGTTTTTGTTTTGGTGCTCTATTTCTTTATGGCAGGCTACATAAGGATGGGTCAAATTGTATGTAAAGTTTCTTTGGATACATGTATTGGGGATCGTGGGGTGACTAGCGGTAGGCATTTTGCCATCCTTTGAGTGTCAATGTCTCCATTGTCAGGTTCGCCTAGAGTGGCCCACAGACTTAGCCATCAACCCAATGGACAACTCTCTCTATGTCCTCGACAACAACGTGGTTCTGCAAATCTCTGAAAACCATCAGGTACGCATTGTTGCTGGAAGGCCCATGCACTGCCAGGTTCCCGGCATTGACTACTTCCTGCTCAGCAAGGTGGCCATTCACGCAACCCTGGAGTCAGCTACTGCTCTGGCCGTTTCACACAATGGAGTCCTATATATTGCTGAGACTGATGAAAAAAAGATCAACCGCATCAGGCAGGTCACCACAAGTGGTGAGATCTCACTGGTTGCTGGGGCCCCCAGTGGCTGTGACTGTAAAAATGATGCCAACTGTGATTGTTTCTCTGGAGATGATGGTTATGCCAAGGATGCAAAGCTGAATACCCCATCTTCCCTGGCTGTGTGTGCTGATGGGGAGCTCTATGTGGCCGACCTTGGGAACATCCGAATTCGCTTTATCAGGAAGAACAAGCCTTTCCTCAACACCCAGAACATGTATGAGCTGTCTTCACCTATTGACCAGGAGCTGTACCTCTTTGATACCAGTGGCAAGCATCTGTACACCCAGAGCCTGCCTACAGGAGACTACCTGTACAACTTCACCTACACAGGAGACGGCGACATCACACTCATCACAGACAACAACGGCAACATGGTGAATATCCGCCGAGACTCTACTGGGATGCCCCTCTGGCTGGTGGTCCCAGATGGCCAGGTATACTGGGTGACCATGGGCACCAACAGTGTGCTCAGAAGTTTGACCACACAAGGACACGAGATGGCTATGATGACCTACCATGGCAACTCTGGCCTCTTGGCAACCAAAAGCAATGAAAATGGGTGGACAACATTTTATGAGTAAGTATCAAGATGTGGTTCTATTCTGTAAGATGCATTGTAGGATTGGTGATGAATTCATCGATGGAGTATAATTTTTTTGGATGTATTTCATTTTAATTCAGGATTTAGGATGTAACCCACTACCAACAATATGTTCCTCATGCTCATAGCCAAAGGATTTTCCCTAGGAAGGAAATGGTATGGTAGAGAAGGCATGAGCTTTGGAATAAGAGGAGTTAGGCTTCAATCCCAGCTCTCCCATAAACTTACTCTAGGCCTCAGTTTCAACACCTGTAAAATGGATATAGTGGATACCTGCGCAGATTACCAGGGGACATGATGTAGACCAAAAATATGTGGTAAAGTGCTAACATGTTCATATGATCAGAAATGTGGTGATCAAAAAAACCAATTCTGCTTAGATGAATCTACCATAGAATTGACGTTCCAGAGCTTTTTTAATGTAATCATTTTGGATGAACTTCTTATGAAGTACATTGCATGCCTCCCTTTTCAAACACATTATACAGATATAATATGACCTTTCTTTTAATGCATCAAGGTAATTAATAAGGAGCAATAACAGTTGCATATTGTGTTATGCTACAGAAATGATGTCCAGAAGTGGGGAAATGAGGAAACAGAGCCCTTCACCCCTAAATGAACTAAATGATTTTGAAACATTTATTGTTTAGCTCCTGTATCTTAAGAGGTATAGATCTGCTGCCCCTCTCCTCACCGTGGTGCTGTAGTGTCCCTGTTTCAGTATAGTGTCCCCCTCAAGTAGCCACTTCCTCTCTATTTAAGTTAGGCTTCTTAAAATGGTGTGGTCAGAGAAGCAGAAGTTCAGCTTATAACAATCCTGGTAAAATTATACTCATCACAGATGTATAGAAATATGAAGTGCAATGTTAATGAATGGGCCTTGCAACATTTCTTTTTCTACTTAGATTTTGTTAAGCATCTTTTCGTGTTCCAGACAATGGAGCCTGCTGAATGTGTCACCATTAGACAGGTCTGCAGGAGCTGGGCAAAGAACTGGTCTTGTTGAACATCAGTTACGTGCTAGAAACTGCATCATTGAGTCATTGAGCTAATCCTCACAGCAGTAGGGATGATGGGTAATATTTTTCACTTTGCAGAAACAGAAACTGAGGCTGAGAGAGGCTCATTTGCCAGTTGTAATGTAGTAAGAACAGGGCAGTTGAACAGGAATTGTAATCCAAGCTTGTCTGAGGCTAGAACTTTAGCTCTTTCACTTCTGCCCTGCTGCCCTCCCCAACCTTCTTCTGAGTTTGCTAACCCCTAATGAACTTGAGTCCTTGAACCCTAAGGTTTTCCCAAACTAGATCAAGCATCAGTTTCTCACAGTTATAGAATCCAAAGGGGGAGGAGGGAAGACCTATAATTGATTTTCAAATATCACTTACACCAAAAAATGTCACAGCCCTAGGTACAAAGTTCACTAGCTAAATTCCTTTCTCCAAACAAGGGCCTTGTTAATTGCAAAAAAAGACAAAGATCCAGGAAAACAGCAATTATCTTGATTAACTCATTGAAATGGAAATACGCTAAATAATTCAATTTTCCCCATTGCCCGGTAGAAACCTCTTATACATTATTTAGCCAATACAGGGATTTCTTTGTCAGAGCAAGCCTGCTCAGGAAATTAGTTCCCAAGGTCACTCCCTCACATCTCAAGCTGAATGCTAACACATCACTACCACCTTCATTATCACCATCTCCAAAATCTAACCTACCTCTCTTTCCTCAATGAAAATCATAACCACAGTTGATGGGGTATTTTTTTATTATTATGCATAATATATAAGTATGTGTGTGTGCATGGGTACATGTGTGTGTCGCCATTACAAGTGCTCACTACCAGGCCCAGCTTTTTGATCTGGTTCTGGGGATGGACCTCTCAGTCCTCCTACCTGTAAGGCAAGCACTTGACCGGCTATATTACCCCTCCATTCCCATGGCTGAGGTTTCATGAAGAAGAAAAGGCTGTTACAATTTTTTTTGTACTTGTAGCAAAGTTTGCTGTCAAACTCCACCCATAGGCCGGAGTGGCATGTTAGCGGAAAACTTGCCACTCATGTGGCACATTACCTGCACTTGTGAGTTCATCGGCCAATTTGTGACCTCAACTCCAAACCCTAACAATGTATACTACAACTGTATTTTTAAATAGCATTAAAAAAAAGTTTTAATGCTGGGTGTGGTGGCACACGCCTTTAATCCCAGCACTTGGGAGGCAGAGGCAGGCAGATCTCTGTGAGTTTGAGGCCAGTCTGGTCTACATAGTGAGTTCTAGGACAGCTGGGGCTACAAGGAGACCCTGTCTCAAAAAAAGAAAAAGAAAAAAAGGTTTTAATATCAGAACTCAGGAGGAACGTTGATCCTTGTTTGACACAAAGGTAGAAAATAAAATCCCTAACATTGAAAGGAAACTCACTTTTTTTTTTTTTTGCAATCCTACTGTGTGCCAGGCTCTTCTCCATTTAATAGTCACAGCATCCAGTGGAGATGAACCCTGAACATGACGCAGAGATGAGTTGGCAAGTGTCTCACAGTAGATCACTCCCTAGTCAGTAGGAATTAGCATCCATATTTTTTTTAACCTATAAACACACTAGGCTCAGAAGTCCATCCTAAGCTTTAAATCTTGCAGTGAGTATAGGACAGAACACAAGCTACACTGGCCCTGTGTGCTTCCTGACTTACCTGTATGAAAGAGACCAAAATGGCACTGATTTTCTAGGGGTAGTCTGAAACTCAAGTTTTCAATGAGACAAACTATAGGAAGTTTAATGACAGCTGCTGTTGTTATTATTTCCAACAATATTGTGGCAGTGTCAGTAATTACAGAAGCAGTTTGCAAGAAAACTAATCAAAGAAACAGAAAAAAAAAGTTATAATAGATGTGGAAAAGTCAGACAAGAGGGATAGAATCCAGTCAAGTCTAAGAGTTCAAGGTATGAACCAGGAAAATGGTCAGGTCCTGAGAGTATCCAAATTGGGCCGAGCAAAGTGCTCCTGCTCAGATTGGAGACCGAGTAACTGCACCAGATACTGGTTTTCTCTCTAGGTCTTTATACCCTTTCTCTCTGAGGAGTCTCTGTCCCCTCTCTCTGAGTCTGTGTCCTGCTTTTCTCCAGGACTCTAGATCCTTTTTATTGGGGCTTCTGCTTTCTCTTTTTCTGAGTTTCTGTCTCTTCTCTCATACATGATCCCTTCACTCCCTCTCTCTGGGTCTCTGTCTCTGTCTCTCTGTTTCTCTTTCTCTCTGTGTTATTTCTTGGTCTCGGACTCTTTCTATCTCTGTCTCTCTTTACCTTTGTCCAACTCTTTCTGGGTTTCTGTCATCACCCCCCCCATATTCTCTCTCTCTCTCTCTCTCTCTCTCTCTCTCTCTCTCTCCCCTTCTCTGGCTCCTTTCCCTAGATCTCTGTTCCTTTTTTTCCCCTGGGTCTCTATTCTTCCCTCTGGGGAAAATAAAATAAGGGTATGATATTGTTTATTATTACAGAATTCCTTAACAAAGATTTGCATGGAGTTTTACCAATGAACCTTTTGCTGAAGTAAAGTTTCTCCCTTTAGCATCATGAGGCAGCTTAGTGGATTCAAACCCAATGTTCTAGTGTTTAAAACAAACAAACAAGAACAACAAAAAACAATCCAGGTTCACCTGTGGCATGGGCTGTTACTGAAACAAGTTTTAAGCTGGTCTTATCAATCTTTTAACAGATTAAATAATACATCTGGTATAAACAGCATATACTTGAGAGAAACTTGTCTCAGAGAATCCACAGTTGTAGAGATTCCAGGTGACTGTCCTTCCCTTAGCCCTCAGGTCTGCTGCTAAAACCCTCCTAGGAGACTGCAGTATAGCCTTTGGTGCCATGGAGATGGTACAGTCACTTTCAGACTCAGCTCCAGGTCACACTGCATTTTGTACCCCTGAAAATGGCTTGATAAAGCCAAGCATAGTGATACATACCTGTAATCTCTGTATTCATGAGGCTGAGGCAGGAGGATCATAAGTTTGAAGCCAGCCTGGGCTACATAGTAAGTACCAAGCCAACCTGGACTGTGTAGTAAGACCATCTCAAAAAGAAAAATAAGGAGAGAGAGGGGAGAAGGAAGGAGGGACAAAGGGAAGGGAGGGAGGAGGGAAGGAAGAAGCCAGATAGAATAAAGCTAGTACCAAAATTGGCTTGCTGGGTGGGAATGAGGAACAAGTTCCTAAGTTCCACAGGGGGACGTGGCTCTAACCTCCCATAGTGCCTTGCAGTGCTTCCTTATAATTATGCTCACATTAAAAACTGGGAGACCCGGGGCTGGAGAGATGGCCCAGCAGTTAAGAGCACTGACTGCTCTTACAGAGGACCCGGGTTCAAGTCCCAGCACCCACATGGCAGCTACGGACCATCCTTAACTCCAGTTCCAGGGGAATCCGACGCCCTCTTCTGACCTCCGCAGCACTGCATGACATGGGTGTACTCTTTTTTTAAAAAAACTGAGACCCTTACTAGTTTTCAAATTTATTTCTTTTTCAAGTTTAGGGCTTGCCAGTACACAGGTGCTCGGGAAATATTTTGTGAATGAAATGTAGATTTGGGAGGGAAGGGATTTTAAAAAGGAAAAACTGTTGTTGTGAGAGTGCTAGATTCAAATCCCAGCTCCTACATGATCCTGGCAGGATATAGAGTTCAGTTCACATAGTTCAAATAATAAGACTTGGCTTCCAGTGTTTGCTTGAGAGATTGAGAACTAAAAAGAGCGTGATTCCCAACTTTACAATGAAAAGAAGTCAGATGAGAGACAAATTCCTGAGTTCTCCTTGAACTCCTTCTCTGAGGTCACGAGACAAGCAATTGGCCCAAAACCAAGGAGGGAACTCCACCTGCAGACAAGGACCACATTTAAAGCTCCAGATTACCTGGATGGACACAGCCAGCCTCCAGAAAGAGGAGTTCAGCTAGCACAGTCCGTGTACTTATGAAAGACTGAGAGGCTGCAGAAATTGGGGGAGTCCATGTCCTCTTAATGGTTTTTCCCACAAATCCCAATAGGGATTTCTCCATTATAAAAAGAGTGGAGAAGGATGTAAGGAAGTGTCTCTCATCATAGACCTGGTAGAAGGATACGGCATCTGCTAAGAGAAAACACATACCTGCCTGCTCTACCCACATCCTTGCCACTCTGTTTCCCCTAAGGAGCAAAAGAGAAGGGCAATTGGGCATCCTCCTCAGACACTGGTGAAAATCCATTCAGCTCAATGAGAAAAGAAAGGGAGGAGAAAATACTAACTTCTGCTGAGAAGGAACAGGAATAGGTAATGAGCCCAGAATGCCTACCAAAGAAGCATCAGGAACACCGAGGAGACCACAGCCCTGGTGCTCAGGGACTCATGTTTGTCCCCAGCTGAGTCTCTGTCAGGACCATAGAGAACGCTTCCCCCACACCACAATTGCCTAAAAAGCTTAAGGCAAATGTGGGAGGCCGAAAACTAAGGAGAAAGGGGTAAGAAAGGAGCTAACGCATGGAAGGAAACTGTTTCTGAGACACAGTACAAAGGGCAAACCTAAAACTAAGGCTGGGGTGGCCTCGAGGCAAAGAAAAAAATAACAGCTCTGACAAACCAGTTTCTTAATCAAGTTATTGCTAGAGGAACTTAACTCCTGTGATGCACTAAGGTTAACCAAGAAACAGCGAATTAAAGCTGGCCTAAATGCTAATGCCATTACTTAATACACCCTCACTAAGGACCTCACAAGAGGAAACTCATGTCACCTCACCCTCTACTGAGCTATACAGGGTGTCACATTTTTAAACTGACCATGCAAAAGAGCAAGAAAAGCAAAAAAGCAGTCATCAGACCTCCATTCAGATATGGGTTGAAACACTCACAGCTGGTGAAACTAGCTTTCAGGGAATTTTAAATAACTATAATTATATTAACAGCTCTAATGGAAAAGGTGAACAATGTACAAGATGGGATAGATAATTTCAGCAGAGATGTGGAAGAAAGAATCAAATGGAAATTCTAGAATTGAGAGCACGGTTATCTTGATGAAGAATGCCTTTGATGGGCTCACTGCTCTTGACGACAGCATGACACAGCTAAAGAAAGGAGCCAGGTCAATAGAAATTACCCAAACTAAAACACAAAGAAGGAAAAAACTAAACCCACAGAGCAGGACACTCAAGTGCTATGGGATAATATCAAATGGTCTAATGTACGTGTAACTAGAATTCTAAAAGAGAGGAAAACAGGCAGATAGAAGAAATACTTGAACAAATGATGGCCAAAGATTATTCATAATTAATAATGGACCACAGCTGCAATGCTCAGAAAAAAACGAGAATACACCTGCACAGGTGCATATACACATGCACAAGCTTCTAAGCATATCATGCAAAATGGTGAATACAAAAACAGAATTTGCCAAAAGCAGCCTCCTCCCAAAAGGGGGTGGGCATTTTATAAGAAGAACAAAGAATTAGAGCAAATTTCCTATCAGAAACCATACAAACTAGAAGACAGAAATGCAAAAAGAAAAGCAAAAACAAAAAAAGTGTGCACTGCTATGCCACCAAAAATGTCCTTCCAACAAGGCATTCTGAAGGGATAGGCAAGGGATAAAGGGATCACAAAAGGGTGCTGAAATCCACAGAGAATGAACAGCCATTAACACGCAGGCTAAAGGAGGCATAGGACACCATCACTGAAAGCCAGTGGATCTGTAGCCACAGGGAGGGGAACTCCCTCAGAGAAGCTGTATGCATGGGTTAATGCAGCTGTGGGAGGACTGAGGGACAAAGGGAAGGAAAATGTGTTCTTATCTCCATCTCTTGCCAGTGCCCACCACTGGCTTAACCCAAGGGAAGCAAACCAGCAGAGATGCCCAGTGTTGTCATCTGCAGCTACCAGACTCTCGGAGCATAGAGAATAGCAAAGAATAGCTCTAGGAGGGAACTGACCACCCAACATGGACACTGACTGGCTCTGTGACATCTTCTATGTAAAGGAAAGGACGAGGATTCTTGAATCCTTAGCCCTTCCCACCCCCAAGGTATACAGCCTTAGGACAAAATCAGTGAGCACTAAGCCTTGTAAATCATACAGATTTTGGTAATCCTGAAGACTAGAATTTGTTGTTGAAATTTAATCTTACAGGAAATAGTGAGTACAAGTTTTGACTGCAAAAGCCAGAAAGTAGAGGGACTGGAGAGATGGCTGAACAGTTAAGAACACAGGCTGCTCAGTTCAGTTCCCGGCACCCACATGGTACCTAACAACTGTCCATAACTCCAGTTCCAGAGGATCCAACACCTTCTGGCCTCCATGTGCATTGCATTGCATTACATACATGTAGGCAAAACAGTCATACATATAAAATTAAATTAAATCATTTTTTAAAATATTTTATTTATTATTTTTATTTTATGTGTATGCGTGTATTGCCTGCATTTAGGTAAGTGCACCAGTGTTGTGCAATGCCTGCAGAGGACAGAAGAGACTGTTGGATCCCTTGGAACTGGAGTTACAGACAGTTGTTAGCTGCCATGTGGGTGCTGGGATTCGAACCCAAGTCTTCTGCAAGAACAACCAGTGTTCTTAACCACTGAGCCATCTTTCCAGCCCCATAAATAATTTTTTAAGCCAGAAAGCACCCTGGCTCTGACTATGCTTTTCAATATCTCGTGAGTGATGTGATGCCATTACAGTGATCCAGGGCCAAGGGAACTACTGGTATGCCTGACTTTGAACTCTTAATTATTCACAACAGTGACCAGGTCCCTTGCTGGTGACAGTGGTATTTAGAACAATTAAGATGCAAGTCACAAAAATCACATCTTTATTATCCAACCAAAGAGTCAAGATCAGCAAAAGTTGAGTATCACAGAGGCAGTTTGGCATTTTCCTCATTTGCTGCACTTAGCAAGTGGCCAGCGATGAAGGATGAAGTGTGAAGAAGAAAGCCTTGCAGTGTGTGAAGATACCCTTTAGCGGTCTTCTTCTGAAAGCCAAGTTCACAGCAGCTCTATGAATCTTTTATGTGTTTTCTTTCACTATGCCGCAAAGATGCTTTGGAAAACTGGAGTGAAGGAAAGTCAGTGGAAGGAAATAATGGAAAGCCAATCTGCTGGCCTTCTCTACCACCTCCTCCCAACAGGAGCCTGGCTTTGCTGTATAGTGGGCCGCAACAGGAGAAAGGGAGAGCATCTTGAAGAGAAACCTGTCAATCTTCTTGACCCACTTGAGACTTCCAAACAGGACATCTTCCCTTTAACAAAGGGATGAACACAAAGGTTTTGATTTGAAACAGCATCATTTTTATGGAAAGTTTGATAGAAGAATACAGTCTTTAAGGTCGGACAGACCTGATTTTGAATCTGTATTCTGTGAGCTATGTCATTTTAGGCAAGTCGGTTAACCTCTCTGCCTTCTATTATCACCATTTGCAAAATGACAATAATAATTCCTACCCCAAAAGATGCTTATGAACATGATGCTTGATACCTAAAAGGTACTCTGAATATTAGTGAGCTCTCCTTTCCTCCTATAGGATAAAGGATATAAAATAGATGATTGCTCTCAATCACCTCTTGAAAAATCAACAAAAAATTACCAATATTTACTTATGCATTTATTCATTCAGCCAATACATATTACCCAGTACTTTCTATGTGCTGAGTACTCCGCTAGGCATTGAGAATACTGACAGGGTCCCTGTCCTCATGGCAATAATATTCTAGTATGAAAAGAGAGGCTAGTAAACATACTGAAGAGAATACAGGAGGATAATGTGGTAGAGATGGGGGGTGCTATCTATTTCAGAAACAGTGGTCAGGGAAGCCCTCACTGGGGTTAGGGTATCTGAAATGAAACACAGATAACAACAGGAACTAACTGTACCAGCACTGAAGGGAAGAGTGTTCCCTACAAAGGGGCCAGCACCCCAGTACGGCCTGGGCTTGCTTGGCATGTTTAGGACAAAAACAGGTAGAGTGAATTAAAGGAAGTTCAGAGGAGCAAGTTTCAGTGGAAAGTCAGGAAGGAGAGCAGGAAGGAGTCAGTCAGGTCATGCAACCAACCCTCATCCACAGTAATAAGCAATTGCTAAATGCCTAGCACTTATTCCTGCCTCTAGGACTTGGCATTATATTGAGGACAATCCCCTGGGAGTCCTGAAGGCCCTAGTGAGACGTTTACACCCACAGGAAATACATCACCTCTTCTGGTCTTCACTGTGTCTCTGTGAGATGGGTGTTAGTATTTATTTATGGGGAGGAAGCAGAGCTGTCAAGGTTTATGCTATGCAACCTGCCTGCATTACTACTGATTGTAGTGAGGCTTGAAGGTCAGGAGGAAAGCAGAGCATGTTGCCATCAAGGATCTAGCCATTACTTTATAAGCCCAGACCATGTGGCTCCAAAGACCTTTCCGTATCAGCCAACCCTTCCATTGGTCTGGAAGAAAACATGCCTGTTTTGGGTGGTCTTCTGTAATTAAAAGCATCACAGTTAAGCCAGACTTGGTAACATACACCTGTAATCCTAGCACTCAAGAAGCAGAGGCAGGGAGATTAGGGGTCCAGTGTCATCCTCAGCTGTATAGTGGATTCAAGGCCAGCCTAGGTCTCAAGCAAAGCAAAACAGACAAAAAGCCATGACAATTAGAACCAAGACAGCATCGCCCAAGCATAGAACTGGGACTTGAGGCAGCCACTTGGAACCTAGATTGTTCAGCGATCTGCCCTTTCTGATCCCACACTGCACCAGCTCTCAGCAGGTCTGTGCAAAGCAAGAAGCATTCTGTAGAAGCAGCCACAGGGCTGAGGTCTCAGAGGATAGGAGGATCCAGTCCTCTCCCCAGAGTGAGAAAGAGCTGTGTTCTGATGGGATAATCACAGGTATTGATCAAGAGACTTGGTGGGGGTGGAGAGCATTTCTCAAGCTCTGGAAGGCATCGAAATGAATGACTAGGAGAAAAAAATTTTATAAATTGGCTGTTTTATTTGATGTTCATTTAATTAAGACATTCAGTCCTTCTAATGGAAAATATGAGGAGTGGAAATTACTGGTTTTTGACCGTTGCATATAAAATGAAAACCAGATCTTGAAGGCATAGGGCCTTTTCATTGTATTTTCCTCTGGCTCGATTTAATTATGCATTACAAGCTACCTTCAATAATAATTACAATTGTCTGCCTTGATACAAAGCCTCTTTCTGGAGACTAAAACTCTGGGGAGATGCCTAGGGAGATTGCTAAAGTATCAGTTAGCAAGAGAGCAGTTCTTTCTAGATTTGTGTACTTAGCAGATGTTTATCGTGCACCTACTGTGCATCCAGCTCCATCAAGTCCTACAGACAATGTGAGAATGAACTGTGCTCTCCCCTCTCTCTGTGCCTACTCCTGCATCCATTTATTTGTTCAGACATGTCTTTGTCCACGTCCTGCCTGTCTTCTCAATGCCAGTCACAAACATGCTGAAGCAAGGATGAATTGAGAGCCAGCACCCCTGGGTCACAGTGGTGGCAGATGGCAGCATCCAGGTGGTATGAGTCCAGACTCTCAGCCTGGTGCTCTGAGTCCACAGAACTACGCTGACATGCAGCCCTCACAGTCCCAAGTGGGAACCAATTTGTACATTGGCAGTCCAATATGGGGATGCATTCTGGAAGAAAGCAGGGCACTTTCCCATGCTTCTCACAGTAAGCTTGGGCTGTGGGTCAGCAAGGGTATCCTCTCTACTGAATGGGCTAGGAAAAGAGGATTCAGAGATGTGACTAATATTCCTGCTGGATATCAGTAGACGGAGTCATATCCAGAAAACTATGCCAAGCATGAGAGAGAAGTGGGAGACTGGGGGATGGATCTGACAAGAAAGAAAACCAGTGCATACAAGACCACAGCCTAAGGTAGACTGTGCCTAATCCCAGCTATCCTCCGCCCCATCGTAGTTCTGTTACTAAGTGTCACCCCCTGGTTTCCAGGTATGACAGCTTTGGCCGTCTGACAAATGTGACCTTCCCAACCGGCCAGGTGAGCAGTTTCCGAAGTGACACAGACAGCTCAGTGCACGTGCAGGTGGAGACGTCCAGCAAGGATGATGTCACCATAACCACCAACCTGTCTGCCTCAGGTGCTTTCTACACTCTGCTGCAAGGTAAGCCAGGCTGGGTCTGGGGACTTTGTGACGTGGGCTGAAGACCCGTTTGGAGGAAGATGACACAGGAAGTAAACTACTGCAGCGGCTGCCCAAGATCAGGAAAGCATCCAGCCAGATTTCTCTCAGTACTGCCACCTCATTTGCAAAACACACCAGCCAGAGGTAAATTGTCTCCCAGAAGCTACGGGTAATTTTTCATTGTCCCATCCCATTATCATCAGAACAAAGGGGAGAGAATCCATTAGCTGCTAATCCAGGTGACTTCGCTACTGTGCTGTTCTAATGGCTCCCAGATTAAAAGACTTCCTCTTGTGCTGGTGCAGGGGAGACAAAGGACAAGAGTAATTACATCTAATTGTGGAAGGGATTTGATCAAGGAGAAGTCCTTCCAGAAACCCAGGAAAGCCTCAGCTAGGACTCCAGGGAAAAAAGACCCTTCCTTGCAGACATCAAATCATCCCAGATATGGGTTGGCCTTAGCTTCAGGTAAATCCTATTGAGGGAATCTTGCTGTAAATCCCCTCCTCGGCTGTTCTCATGGGATGTGGTGGCCCAGGGTTTAATAAACATAAAAGGAATGAAGGCAGCACTTAGGAAAGCCCTGCCTGACCTTCCCCCTTCTTCCAATGGCTTTATACGCTCCCAAAGCCTTGACATCTAGTAGTAAAAGGAACCTTGAGCTGGGAGTCCAAGGGCCTAGTTCTAGCTCTGTCTCTGCCACCACATCACTCACCACAGCCCTTGGGTTTCTTCTTCAGGAAAAGAAAGCAAGTTGAAGTAGTGTTGAGTAGTATGGAGCTGTCCCTGGGTGGATGTGGAGCATCTGTGCCCGCTGTGCGAGTTCCCACCTGTATGAACTAGGGGGAATCACTCTTCTCTGAGTTTTGGGGTCTGGGAAATGGGGATGCATTATAAGATCTACCTCAAAGAGATACTCAGACATCTCTGTAGACAACATTTGTGAGGTCACCAGCATAGGCCAGGCACAGAGTATTGCTCAGAAAGTACTTGTTGGGTTTACACATTAATTAGTAAACAGTTGGATTTACCTCCAGAAAACAAAGTTTGTATATTTATATAACTACTTTCATTCCCAAACATAGTGTTTGTTTTTCAAAAAGCTCAAAGATCCTGGTATGGTAGTACACACCTTTAATCCCAGCACTCTGGAGGCAGAAACAGGCAGAACTCAGTGAGATAAAAGCCAGCCTGGTCCATACAGCGATTTCATGTAGCTTCGGCTACAGGGAGACCCTTTCTCATAAAGAAAAAATAAAGAGGCCGGTGTAGTAGCACACACCTTTAGTCCCAGCACTTGGGAGGCAGAGGCAGGAGGATCTCTGTGAGCTCAAGGCCAGCCTGGTCTACACAGTGAATTCCAGGCCAGCTGGGGCTACAGAGAAACCCTGTCTCAAAAAGACCAAAAAAAAAAAAAAAAAAAAAAAAAAGAAAAGAAAAGAAAGAAGGCTCAAAAAACAATAGTAGTTATTAAAGAAAGAGAAAACATGCTCAGGAATTTCTTCCTCACCTAGCACCTTTAATGAAGGGCTGAGCACACCCCATTGTTACTACCAAAAGAAAAGGTACCAGCTTCCATCTGACTAGGACTCTGAACCAGGACAGCAGAGCTCAGATGGCTGCTCAGATGTATGTTCTTCAGCCTCTTTTCTTCCCTTCCTAAAAATTATTTCATCCACCCACTTTCTACTGCTGAACCTGCTTTGGGTAGTTTTTATGTCAGGACAACTTTTTTAAAATCCAAAGTGCCACATTCCTCAATTTTAAAATGTACAACCACTTAATCCCAAATTTTCAGGTAGAAGGGAATAAAACCACACTGTTTAAAATGCAAGCCTAGACTGAAAGACACATTCCAATTCCAGAAACATTGGAATGTAAAGAGGACAAGTATGCCTGGAATAGGGGGGAAATGGCACCTGTTTTCCAGCTGAAACCACAGCCAAACTCCCCATCTCTTTTGTGTACCGGGTTCGGGTTCTCAGCCTCATAGCCATCTCAGTAGAGTCTTTGTAAGAAGCTTTTTCAGTTTCCTCTTATGTCTGAACTATGGGGAATAATGAGAAGCAGCTTCTAATGAGAGACAGCCTTGGGCAGTCACAGCCCGCATTAACTGGGATCATGTGAGATGGACCTCCCCACATGCTGGTCCATCCACAGTCCACAGTAATGGACATATGTGCATTCAACAAGGAGAAGCTTTACGAGATAAATTGACACGGGCTTTTGTACTCTTCGAAAGGGAACAAAATACAGATTGTCAGTGAATGATGCATAGCAACACGGAAGCAGATTTTAGAATCCATGTGTGCGAGTGAGAAAGTATGGAAAGAAGGAATGGGTCAGAGAAAGAAAGAAGGTCCAATTTGATGTCATTCTAGTGGGGAGGATTCAGTGAGAGTTTCCCAGGAAAATTCTATCTTTACAGTTTGACATAGCCTGGGACATACCAGCAAATATTTATTGAGCACATACAATTGTAACAGTTGTACTAGGTAACACATTTTAAACACTTATGAGCTAAAAAGTATGTGTCCACTTGTGTCTAACTTCTTTCACGCAGCATAATATTTAAAGTACATGTATTGGTAATGTCATTTGTAGTTGTAAAAAACTGCAACAAATTAAATGCCTACTTGATGCTTAGTTCAATTAATTATATTACCATATAATGGGAGACTATAGAGTCATTAAGAAATGTACTTAATGAAAAATATTCAGTGGCATTGATATGATACATTGACCATTGAAAAACTCAATAGTGACTATTTTAATCTATAAGTGTTTAGGAAATATCCTGAAATCTACAAATATACAAAATATTTCCAATGGTTTTGAGTATTAGTTGTATGGATGGTCTCCATATGATTTCTTAGTTTTCTTCAGTAATAATGTATTTCATCTATAGTTAGATGAAAACACATTTAGATTCCCCACCCCAGCCTCCATCCCCATCCTTCTGAGCATCTGTGCTCCCCTCTCCCTCAGACCAAGTCCGGAACAGCTACTACATCGGGGCTGATGGCTCCCTGCGGCTGCTACTGGCCAATGGCATGGAGGTGGCACTGCAGACTGAGCCACACCTGCTAGCTGGCACTGTCAACCCCACTGTGGGCAAGAGGAATGTCACACTGCCCATCGACAATGGCCTCAATCTGGTAGAATGGCGGCAGCGCAAGGAGCAGGCTCGTGGCCAGGTCACAGTCTTCGGGCGCCGGCTGCGGGTGAGTAGAGTCTTAGAAGCAGTAGCCTCTGGGGGAAGGATGAAGGGAATTTGGAGAACCAGGTTCTGTTCTTGAACCTTTCTCAGAGACCTCAGCCTCCTCAGCTAAAGCTATAAGCCACATGTAGCAAGAGGTTGTTGAATATCCTTTCAATTTTGACTTGTAGAAACATGGCTGGCTTTGGAGTTAGGCCTAAGCTGAATTTCCTGCTGACTTTATTGTCTGAATGAACTTGGTCATTTCAGTCATGTTAGAGCTTCAGTTTCATTCATTTGAAGATAAAACTAATTTTACAAGTAGCTTCAAGGATTAGAAGTGACATACAATGTCTCATACAGAGCTTGACACATAACAGAGATCAGTAATGGCTGCTATTGATGTCATGTGGTACTTACCATTGCTAATACATCCCCAAGTTCATTTTAACTACTTGGAAACTAAGCCACATTCTTCACTCTTTCCAAGTAAAATGACCTTTCCTAGATTATCAAAATCATCAAGTGTGATAGTACATACTTGTAATCATAACACTCAGAGGCTGAGACAGGACGATTACAAGCCAAGGCCATTCTGGATTTTATAGCAAGGACCCTGTTTCAATTCTCTACCCCACCCCCAGCTACATACAAACACACACACACACACACACACACACACACACAATCATGAAGACCTTACCATAGCTGATGCTGTTTGAAGGAGAAGTGGCCTTGAGGTCTAGCCTTTTGGGGCACTTTTCAGGATATGAAGCTCTGAACATGGCCTTGTCTGTTCCCCTCCTTCCGTGTGTCTGTAGAGTGAGGCCTCAGCCCAGGGCTCACTGCCCAGCAGACTTCCCCTCCAGTTTCAGAAAGCAAGGGGTTAAAGGGAGCTAGGTCTGGAGCTCAGTGGTAGAGTACTTACTTAGCAGAGGGCCCAGCACTACAAACAAAGCAGAAAGCCAGGGGCCAGCAAAGGGGGCAAAGGGCAAGCTGGTAACCTAGGCCTGGCTTTCTGCCCAGCGCCTCGCAGACCACAGGTACTCAGTAGGCAGCTGCTGAACTGAAATGAATCATTTCTGAAAACCACAGAAGTGCCCTAACAGCAATTCTTAGGACTCTTGATCCCCTGCCCTGCAACCAAGAAAGTTCACCCAAGCTCCTATCTTACACATGGGCAACCAAGTTCTAGAGACAGTACATGACTATTCCAGAGGCACATAAACCCTAGGAAATAGATCCACAGAAGAAACATAGATGTTAAGTGACTTATTCAATAGCAAAAACTACAGTCCAAAAAATCAGACTTTCCTTATACTTCCACAGCCAAGAACTCTGTAACTAATGTGGAAACCGGTTCCTACTAGTTCCCACGGAAGGCCTAGCTGTCTTTGTTCTCCATGGCCTGCCACCATCTGTGGCCTCACTAAGCCCCCATCTGCATTCTCAAAGAGCCCTTCCCATACATCTGAGCAGTGTGCCAAATGGGAAGTTTGACCTAGGTTGGATTCCCACTGGGCTACGTGTACAGCCTTGAGCAACTCCTCTGAGCCTGAGCTTCCTCTGTAGATGCAGAATGATGTATTCAAAGCACCTCACCCAGAACTGCAGATCCCAGGTGCTCAGTAAAGGGCAGCGATTAGTGCTATTAGGAGTTTCTCTCCACCGTGTGAACTGGACCAGAAGTTTCCCAGGCTTTAATTGGTCCCTCTCCCAGCCCTAGATAGACGATGCTCTAGTCGGGTGGTCACATCTCTGCTTCCTCCCCCACAGTGGCAGCATGTGGAATGAGAATGTTAGTCGGGTGTGCCTCCCCCATAATAGAGCTCATTTTTTATATAGCTGGGAACTTTTTTTAATAAAGAAAGATGTAAAATCATCTCATTGCCGCCACCGCTGAGCACAGGAAACACGAGGTGGTTCCCCCAGTGAACTGCTTAATTTTATTAATTTTGCCACAAAGGGTACAGTCCCCCACTTCTACACTAGGGTTCTCCAGGGGGTAGGGGGTGGCTGTCTAGGTGACACCACCCTGGGGATGCAGGCAGACCTTCCAAAAGGTGCTTTAAAAAGACTCCTGCCGTTGTTGGTAGTGCAGCCCCCTTCTTCATGTGCCCTCTCTGCAAAGAACACAGCTTGAGCCTCCAACGCCTCTGATTTTTCACGGGAATTGTCTGCCACACTGTTTTTGCTTCTGCAATTGTGTTTGATTACCCCAGGGAAGGCAAGCTTATTATAACCAGGCCACTCACAGCTAAAGCCATCTCAGCATCATCATTATAAATCCTTATTTTCAAAGCCTTGGAGTTTGTGTGAGGAGAGTTGGAGAAGACACACATATCTCTCCTTCCTCTAAGATTGACCATGATCATTTGCTGTCATTTAATGGAGATAATTACAGCCATTTATCCAGTGCCTTCTATGTGCCTAGCAATCCAGTAGGTGATTTGCCTAAGTTTCTCTAATCCTTACTCATCTGGGAGAATACAGAGGAAGAAACTGAAACTCTGAGAAGGGAAGACACTTGCCCAAGGTCACACAAAAAAGCTGAAGGTCACAAAGATCAAGGTCACAAAGGTTGACATCCCAGCATTCCTTCTTACTCCTATGTATCCCCCACATATCCTTCTTTAACGACACAGAACCCAAGAGGACCTTTGACATTCTCAAGCCACACATGCCTTTTTTCATCATGTGACCTAATTATCTGCTTTCTTCTCACATCTGCCTACCTATCAAACCAGTGACAAGTGGAAGAGACTGAAAAGGTGCCTCAGTGCCCTGTAAGGTCAGCACCCCTATCCCACCTCCAGTGGGAAGCAGCAGTTTAGTCTTGAAGAATCTGCCAGCATTTGGGGGCATCTGGTACCTAGGAACCAGATCCAGAGGCCTGTAAAGTACATTTCTTTATAAAGTATGAAGCAACAGGGCTGGGAAAATAGTTTGAACAGAAAAGTGCTTGAGGACCTGAATTTGAGTCCCAGAACCCATGTTTTAAAGAAGCCATGCAGGGCTAGAGAGATGGCTCAACAGTTAAGAACACTGACTGTTCTTACAGAAGACCCAGGTTCGAATCCTAGTACCCACATGGCAGCTAACAACTGTCTGTAACTCCAGTTCCAGGGGATCTGACAGCCTCTTCTGTCCTCCATGGGCATTGCATGACACGGGTGCACTTACTTACATGCAGGAATATACACATACACATAAAATGAAAATAATAAATATAAATATTTTTTTAAAAAACCATGCATGGTAGTGCATACTTATAATCCCAGCACTGGAGAAGCAGAGACAGGTGGATCTCTGGGCTCACTGGCCAGACAGCTCAGCCTAAACAGCAATCCCAAGATTCCAGTGAGAAATCCTGTCTCAAAAAAACTCAAGTTTCCAGGTGTGGTGGCACATGTCTTTAATCCAAGCAGAGGGAAGTAGGAAATCTCTGTGACTTTCAAGGCCAGACTGGGAGTTCCAGGCCAGCTAGGGCTATATAGTGAGATCCTCTCAAAAAAAAACAAAACCACCTGAAGTTGACCTCTAACCTACACACACACACACACACACACACACACACACACACACACACACATACACACATATAAATATACAGCCCTAACTTGCAGCTACCTCTGTAGGGTCCTATATCTCTGACTCAAGAAGAAAATTGAATTGGTACTGACCTCACAGACTACAGGGAGATGGTACAGGGTGCTGTGATCCAGGAACAAAGTGCTGTAGATCTAGGATGGTCCCAACCAGCCCACAGCCAGAGAAGCCACCCTAGGCACAAATGCCCCTCCCTTCCAGCACCTCTGAGGAAGAACAAGAAGAGATATCTCAGGAGCTGGCAGGTGATCCAGAAATCCCTGACTGTGGACAAAGGTAGGAGAAACTCAAAAACTGGAAAGTCCAGAGCTCTGAGAAAGCTGAGACTTGCTCAGAGAAACTGCATGTCGACTGCCCTAGTGAGAGTAAAGTTCACATTCGATCATGAAAAACAACAGACCTGCACTTTCCTGCTTGGTTTCCTCAGTGGCCAACACAGCCCGGTGTCTGGCTCAGAGCAGATGGGTCATGTGTTAATGTTCTGGACCCACTTGGTAACTCTGTTTCTAGGAGGGAGCCAAGAGAGATCTGCCTTTTAAAAAGTGTGTCCACATTGGGAAAAAGAAAATCACATTATAAAACTATCTTCTTCAGTCACAGCTACAATTTGCCCATCACCTGCATTGTCTTTATTCTCACAAAAGGCCTGTGAAGTTGGCATCATTGTTCCAATTTTACAGATAAGGAAACTTCATAAAGCTGACAGGTGGCAGAGTGAGAAGTCCGGCCCACTTAGGTTGACCACAACCTACGCGGTCTTCTAGTCTATTCTCGGGAGCTCCTCAGCACAGTTAAGAGCTGCGTTGGTCATCAGAGTCAAGTTCTAGATGTCCAAATCCATTTTCTCTCTCTTTCCTATCCCTTTCCCAGGTTCACAACCGAAACCTCTTGTCTCTGGACTTTGACCGTGTAACGCGCACAGAGAAGATCTATGATGACCACCGCAAGTTCACCCTTCGGATCCTATATGACCAGGCAGGGAGACCCAGCCTCTGGTCGCCAAGCAGCAGGTTGAATGGTGTCAATGTGACCTACTCCCCCGGGGGCCACATTGCTGGCATCCAAAGGGGCATCATGTCCGAGAGAATGGAATATGACCAGGAAGGTCGCATTGCATCCCGGATCTTTGCAGACGGGAAGACATGGAGTTACACATACTTAGAGAAGGCAAGTGTCTTCCTCCCCAAATCAGTGACCTTAGCATATAAGAGGATGATGATTATTGTGGATATATTTTTTTTTCTTTTTTTTTTTGAGACAGGGTCTCCCTAGTAGTCCCAGCTGGCCTATGTGGACCAGGCTGGCCTCAGTTTAACAAAGGTGGTTGTATTTTTTTTAGATGGGTTTCACCAACCTACCCAGGGTGACTTGAACTCCTAGACTCAACTGATCCTCCTACCTCAGCCTCCTGAACAGCTGGAGGCATGCAGCACTAAACCAGCTTTCATCGTGACTTGCCATGGCCTGGCCTTGCCTGCTGACCTCAGTGGGATAAATCTGACCCTTATAGTTTTCAAAAAGAGAGATGTTTATTTTCCAAAAAGGAGACATTCAAGAAAGTTTTCCACCAAGGTCAAGGATCCCAGGAGGCATCTGGGTGGATTTATGGGGATAGTGTGGTGAATAGAGGTCCCAGGACAGGAAAACATGAATGTCTTACTGACTGAGCAGAGCTGAGTCAGCTCAGTCCTAGTTGGATTACAAAGCAAGAATGAAGGTACTGACCAAGGACAGGGATCTGACCCTGCCATAGAGAACCTGGGAGTCATATCTGAGGCAGAGCTGCTTAATCCTGCTAGTACTGGATGTGGCCCTAGCAAGTACCTTCTGCTTTGGGTCAGGAGTCATTTCACCCAGAAATTAGAATCAAAGATGACCTATCATGGAATAAACAAATTAGGATAATTTTTTAAATGACCTAAATTCAAAAGTGGTCCCACAGGAGAAAATCGTCACTCTGATAGCTAGAGGCACCTAGGCCTGTTATCTGCTAACTTCGTAAGAAAGAGTTTGTACTTTATGCCCCAGTTCTGGATCCAGATCCTCACTTCATTTCCCATCCTGGCCATCTGTCCAGGCCTAGGCTCTGCCTGCTCTGTGGTAAGCATCCCCTGACTCTGCTAGAGAGCTTCTCTGAGAACAATTTTCTATTTTGGTGCTACAAGACAGACCTTAGAAGTCATCCCTTGTACTGAAAAGCCTGGGGTGGGGAGAGGGGAGGAGAGTTTCCCAGTGCTGTACAGTGAGTCCGTCAGTGGAAACAAGGTTCCCCATTCCCATTATGGCCTGCCTCACTTCAGGGTGGGCCCTTTAAATGCTACTACATAAAAGATTGAGGAAAAAAATGTGTCCTTCTCAAACATGGTCCTTACACTGTAGGCAGAAGAAGGCCACAGACACTATTTAGCAGGAAAAGGTCAGGCTTTATTTTAAGACCATTGGGATGTGTTTTAGAGAGTTCCTTCTTGCTTGAGTAGGAAGATTGAGTTCAGAAGTCTCCATCAGGAAAGGCAGTAGGAAGGTTGTTACGAGTATTTTAGGCCAGAGCATCCAAACCTCACACCCCATCACATAGAGAAGCGATGATTTGGTCCACGCCACACAAAGGGACAGACACACAGAGTGCTCACAAGATGAAATCAAATGACCTTCGTGTTCTAGGGCCCAGCCCTGCAAGGTCAAGAGCTGAAAGAAAGTCCCTCACAGCCCCTCTGTAACCTGCCTGCAACATTCGTGGGCACACAGGTTAGAATGTTCTATTTGGATATGATGCAAGAGAACCACTTCCTCAAACCTCCATGTCTTTCCTTAAGTTGTGGGCACTTGGGCCATCCTTCCTCCTTCCGTCTTCCTCATCTATAATTTTCTTCTCCCTCCAGTCCATGGTGCTGCTCCTCCACAGCCAGAGGCAGTACATCTTTGAGTTTGACAAGAATGACCGCCTCTCTTCCGTGACCATGCCCAATGTGGCCCGGCAGACTCTGGAGACCATCCGCTCCGTGGGCTACTACCGGAACATCTACCAACCTCCAGAAGGCAATGCCTCAGTCATACAGGACTTCACTGAGGATGGACAATTGTTGCACACCTTCTACTTGGGCACTGGTCGCAGGGTGATTCACAAATATGGCAAGTTGTCAAAATTGGCTGAGACACTGTATGACACCACCAAGGTAAGCTTCACCTATGATGAAACAGCTGGAATGCTAAAGACCATCAACCTACAGAACGAGGGCTTTACCTGCACCATCCGCTACCGTCAGATTGGGCCCCTGATTGACCGGCAGATCTTCCGCTTCACAGAGGAAGGCATGGTCAATGCCCGTTTTGATTACAACTATGACAACAGTTTCCGGGTGACTAGCATGCAGGCTGTGATCAACGAGACCCCGCTGCCTATCGATCTCTATCGCTATGATGATGTATCAGGAAAGACAGAACAGTTTGGGAAGTTTGGTGTCATCTACTATGACATCAACCAGATCATTACAACAGCCGTCATGACCCACACCAAGCACTTTGATGCATATGGCAGGATGAAGGAAGTGCAGTATGAGATTTTCCGCTCACTCATGTACTGGATGACCGTCCAGTATGATAACATGGGGCGGGTAGTGAAGAAGGAGCTGAAGGTGGGACCCTATGCCAACACCACCCGCTACTCCTATGAGTATGATGCTGATGGCCAGCTGCAGACAGTCTCCATTAATGACAAGCCACTCTGGCGCTACAGCTATGACCTCAATGGGAATCTACACTTGCTGAGCCCTGGGAACAGTGCACGGCTCACCCCTCTCCGATACGACCTCCGGGACCGAATCACAAGGCTGGGTGATGTGCAATACAAGATGGATGAGGATGGCTTCCTGAGGCAGCGGGGCGGGGATGTCTTCGAGTACAATTCAGCTGGCCTGCTCATCAAGGCCTACAACCGGGCTGGCGGTTGGAGTGTCAGGTATCGCTACGATGGCCTGGGGCGGCGGGTATCCAGCAAGAGCAGCCACAGCCACCACCTACAATTCTTTTATGCAGACCTGACCAATCCTACAAAGGTCACCCACCTCTACAACCACTCTAGCTCTGAGATCACTTCCCTCTACTATGACCTGCAAGGACACCTCTTTGCCATGGAGCTGAGCAGTGGGGACGAGTTTTACATAGCTTGTGACAACATCGGGACGCCTCTTGCTGTCTTCAGTGGAACCGGCTTGATGATCAAGCAAATCCTGTACACAGCCTATGGGGAGATCTACATGGACACCAACCCCAGCTTCCAGATCATCATTGGCTACCATGGTGGCCTCTATGATCCACTCACCAAACTGGTCCACATGGGCCGACGGGATTATGATGTGCTGGCTGGACGCTGGACAAGCCCAGACCATGAGCTCTGGAAGCACCTGAGCAGCAATAACATCATGCCTTTTAATCTCTACATGTTTAAAAACAACAACCCAATCAGCAACTCTCAGGATATCAAGTGCTTCATGACAGGTGAGGATTGAGGCACACTCACAGGGTGGGACCTACCCTATCGATCTCAGTCTTCCTCGAGAAAGCTAGTTGGGGCGACAAGAAACACTGCCTTTCCCTGAAAGCATCATTCCCAAAGTGAATTTAAAGAAGCACTAGTTCAGAGGATACTCTAGAAATAATGGTTCTTGCATCAAATCCATTTAACAGGACCATCACCTTTCTTACATTTCATAATCCATTTCAGTGTGAAAGCTCTGTGAGGTCCTGTAATAAAACGAACTCTTTAGAACACTTACATATAACTTCTCTAACTTATCTAACCATGAAGACCTTCTTTGACCATGAAATGCTAATGTCTCACTGGACACAGCCCTTGAAATGCAATTTGGGAGTTTTTGACATAGAAATCAAGCTGGCCCTGAGTCCCCAGCAATATGAGTTAAGGCACGGCTAAAATAAAATCAGTTTGCAATTTATGATGATAAAATAGAAAACTCAGATTTTTGGAGACAGAGATAAGGGGATGGATCTGCCATTTCTAAGCTATGACATGTTATCTAACTACTCTAAATCTGTTTTCCTCACCTGTACATTAAAGTTATAATACCTACCCTTATTCTAGTTAGGCAGATTGTAGTATGTGTTAAACCCTAGAGCAACCATGAACAATGTAAAAACTAAAGCAAGTAAGCTTAATGTAGTGGAGGAAGGAGTTCAAGACCTGCCTCAGCAGCATCTAGAGTTTCAGGCTATTCTGGGCTGCATGAGACCCTATTAAAAAACAAAACAAACAACAACAACAACAAAAAAGTATAGGAGACATAATAAGTAAGTATTGCTAATAAGTCAATAGTTGAGATAAGATAGAAAATTAAGAAACCATCCAGAGCTGGGGATGTAACTCAGTGGGTAGAATGTTTCCTAGCATGCCCAAAGCCTTGGACTAAAACTCCAGCACTGCAGATACTGGGTTTGTGGTATATGCCTTTAATCCCAGCGCTCAGGAGGTAGAGTCAGGAGGATCAGGAGCTCCAGGTCATCCTCAGCTACATAGAAAGTTTGAGGCCAGCCTGGGATACAAGACAACCTGTCTCAAAATAAAAACAGCAGCAAAAATACAGAGGGCAGTGAAAGATTAAAAGGAACAAAGGACACACGGAACAAATGGAAAAATACCCTCCTACCTGGTGCCAGGAGTGACATGAGACACACTTCATCCCTAGCATACTGTCTGGCTCATGTCGTTTCCTTTCCTTCACCCTTTGCTTTAAAAGGGGAGCTTTTCCTTTCATGTCTGTGAAGCCAACTCAAGTATAAAGTGTCCCATAGGTCCTGTAGCCAGAGACCCCAGATTAGTCACAGAGGATGTGCAGAGCCCAGAGAAAGCCAGCCTGCTCTGTGTGAGAGTTTGTAGTGAGTAAGCCTGGTAGTCTCCAAGCCTTGTCTCCTGAGTCAGTCCTCTTGCCCCTTCTTTCATGTCAGTTTCCTTCATTCCAAAAATGCCTCCTGGTTTCAGACACTGAGGAAGATGGTCCCAACCTTCCAGGAATCCACACTAGCAGAAGGAAGACACACTTCCGGTCCAGTATAAGGGGCCATGACAAGGATTTGCACAGGTGGCCACTGAAGCCCAGAGGAGGGACTAGCTCTGCCCATGGGATTATAGGAAGGCTTCAAAGAACAGCTGATCCCTGAAGCTGGCTTCTGTATAGGCTTCATCAAGTAGTGGGGAGAAAGGCACTCCAGAGGGTGGGATCAGTGTGTGCAAAAGTGGAGAGAGGGCATCATGGATAGCTCACTGAGGGTCCCTTATGAACGTGGTTCCATTGCTCTAAAATGTGGTGGCCTCCTCTGGACCCCATTTCTGCTGACAGCAATAGAAGGATCCCTTTTTCAGGGAAGAATTCCAGGTAGTTATATTAAGAGGAGTCCCAAACACAGGGAAAACGAGGTGGTGCGCAGGAGTCAGGAAAATATGCTAGGGGTCTGAGGATAAATACACATATTTTGACAGTGTTCCCAGCATTCCCCATGCTCAACTTGGCTGCTAGCTCTAGAAAGTCTTGATAGATTAAGATGACATTTCCATTACATCTGTCTGCACAAAGCACGCCCCCTGCCTCACCCTCCAATGAGTTTCCTGTGAGACGACTTGGCATGTAACTATAGCTGGGGAAAAAATGGTGCAATAGGAAATGTAATTTTCTATCAAAAATTGTTAAAGCTTGCCAAAATATTATTCCCCCCCTCCTTTGTACACTACCATATGCATATAGTCTCCTTCCAGAATAGCACTGACATGATTAACTGCTCTGTGCCAACCACTTGCAGATATGGTCTCCTTGAAGCCTGGCAACAACCCATGAGATCACTGGAATGATCTGCATTCTACAGATAGACATTTGAGGCCCCAAAGGACTGAGAGTCTTCCCAGAGTCACAAAGACCAGGGCTTTCTGACTCCAGAACATTTCCGAACATGACAATCACACTGGTCTCCAAATCCTGCTTTTAACGAAGCGAAAGGGCATCCAAAAAGCACCTTATATCTTCAGTTTGTGTTTCATTTCCCAGACAGTTAAGTCCAACAAATATCGTGTTGACTATAGCTTCTCTGTGCCAGACCCACGCTAAGGATTCAGAAGGGAGTAGGGCTCAGTGCCTGCCTTCATGGGATACATGGCTCAGTGCCACTCTTCACAAATGTCTTTGACTGTGAGCCCACCTTAAGAAAAAGATTTGGGGAGCTAGAGATGTAGCTCAGTTGGTAGAGTGCTTGCTTAGCATGCGCAAGGCCCTGGACTCCATCCTCAGTACCAAATAAACCAATGTGCTGGTGCATGCCTATGACCCCAACACACTAGAAGAAAAAAGCAAGGAGATCAGAAATCCAAGGTCATCCTTGACTACACAGCCTGGGATATATGAGACCCTGTCTCAAAAAAATTTTTTTAATATTTTAATATCATACTAAAACACTAAAAAGGTTTGCAAAGCAATCCTTAAGTGTGATATACTTACATTTTGTAGTCCAGCCTATACCACTTCAATGAAAATGCTCCTCACAAAATTAATTTCATTTACATAATGAATCCTGTGGCATATGAAAAAAAGAGAGATGTCATAGAAACAATCAAGCTTTTAGCATATCAAAAAATATCTGCAATGGTTAATATGATACTAAGATACTACTTTCACTAAACCTTACCTTTTAGCTTCTATGTAACCTAGGTGTATCCCCACATCCAGCATTTCTAAACATGTCCTCAAAGGTCCTGAGACACCGCAAGCCTTTAATCCCAGCACTCGTGAGGCAGAGGCAGGCGGATCTCTGTGAGTTCAAGGCCAGCCTGGTCTACTTAGCGAGTTCCAGGCCAGCTGGGGCTACAAGGAGACCCTGTCTCAAAAAGGTCCTGACGTATGCTCCAGTTAGATAGGCCCGGGTCATGTGACACAGGCTTGACACAATCACTGGGGTAGGAGAAGACAGCAGGCAATGATTGATTTACCCTGCATCACATGGTCCACTTCCCCTCCCCTCACAGAAAGGAAAGGCAGAATGGGATGCTGGGAAGGCAAACCAAAAAATGTCCACCACAAGTAGATGCTGAGTCCTCGTCTGAAGCCTGTGATGCAGGGAACGCCAACACAGAAAGTGAGGTTCAGACAGGGAAAGTAACCGGCCCACAAAGACGCAGGAAGGCAGGCATTAGAACTCTACTGTGTCTAACTTCAAAATGCTTGGCGGTTTTTTAAAATTCAGATACACTTTGTGAAGAACAAAGCCATGCACAGGTGAAAGGGATTAAAATCGCCTGCTTTTCATCCTTCCCTTGTGGCAGCAATGACGTCTGGGATGGTCACACGGTAAAGAGGAGCTTTTTAACAAGAGGGAAACGTCTGCCTCTGATGTTGTAAGATGACAATTCCCACCCCTTCAGAAAAACCCTGTAGAAAACCAGTGAATAAATAGGTCCCTGACATTTTTCTGAAAGGCATACTAGGAAAGCTTCCCATGTTCCATCACTCATAATTAAAGCCCAGCCCTCTTTTCAGCTCCCTGCTTTCCTGGGAATGGACAGTATTACAGATAGAAGCTTCTTGGCAACTACAAATCCCTATGCAAGTTCTCGGCCTCAAGCAAAATGGCTTTGTAAGGTGTTCCCTCCCCTACTGTGTGGCTTGTTTTAATTTCCCAAAGATCCCATCTGCCTAAAGTCATAGAATCAGAGACTTCCAGAAACTTGAGAAAAGGGACTGTGGAGAAAAGTTGTCCAAGCTCTTCTGTTACAAATAAGAAAATGGGAGTCCTGGGATGGGGAAAACTGAGAAAACCTTCCTTGGTCCAGGAGCTGGTCTGGACAATTTACATTAAATCCAACATTTTAGGAACAAGCTTGGAATAGCGCCTACTACAAGATAACTGTCTGCAACTGGGAAATTATCAGTATTCTTCTGCAAGACTTGCTTAAAACCATTTCTGTTGCTGGGTGTGGTGGCACACGACTTTAATCCCAGCACTTAGAAGGCAGAGGCAGGCAGATCTCTGTGAGTTCAAATAAGGGGACTACACCTCAGTCCCCAAGCTTACCGTAAAACTAGGGAACCAGAATGTGAGTTTGTCTGACCTCAGCTACTGCATTCTTTCCCTTCCATGATCTGCATAACAAGACAGAAGTGAGGAGAACTTGGATTTCTACCCCTGTGGCTCCTGGATTCCCCACCCCTTGGCTCCTAGGTTTCCACCCGACAGCTCCTGGGTTTGCTCCTACTGGAGGGGCCACAGACAACTGAAAACAAAAACAAAGACAAACATGAGGTAGTTAAATGGGAGAGAACCATGGCACCCAACAGTGAAAGGGACACAGCTATTAACCCCACAGGTCACTCGTACCACTGGAATGGACTCAGCAGGTGCAAGGGGCAGGTACTTCCTCCCCAGCCTGGATCCCAAACTGGACCTCCCAACAGAGATCTGTCTCCACTAGAAAGGAGCCAACCTGGTTCTGAGGCTGGCTCAAAACCTTGTGCCCTCCAGACTTTGGATTCTGAGCCTGTCTGATACACGTTTTAGCAACTTCCTCTGCCCCTTCCCAAAGAAGACTGAGTTGTGATGCAACACAGACTACTATTCCTCAGACAACAAGGCCCAGCTCTCCTACCTCCTGCTACTTGAGGCTCTATCCTTTCTGTTTCTTACTCAGCCTTCATGAACTGCTTTCTACTTACCTGAACACTCCCTCACAGCCCTTCCAGGCCTCACCTTATGCAGCTATCTTAGCCTGAAGAGCCACCATGGGCACCAGACATGCTCTCTCTGTATCTGGCTTCAATGCCTTCTTCTCCATATGGGCTTGTCAGCTTATCCCGAAAATATTTTCATTATCCTGTGATCTCTATCGTGTTTAAAAGTTCATACCCAGGTCTCATCCCCCTTCAGGGTCCCAGGTATTCAATGGGAGGCTCTGTATAACATAGTACCTTCCAGCACATAAGAGATCCTCTGTCACATAGGGCAGGTGACCAATGGTCCACCTCAACCCTCTTCCTTGTTTTAATGTCATGGATTTTTTTAAGATAATCTCATGTAGCCAAGGCTGTCCATACTGTCTAGCCAAGCATGAACTCCTGATCTTCCTGCTTCCACTTCCTGGGTGTTGGGAATTACAGGCATTTTTGTAATCTATGTAATGCTGAGGATTGAACCCATGACTTCATGAATGCTAAACGAGCACTCTACTGACTGAGCTACATCCCCAACCCAGGGTCGCAGATTTCTGATTCCATTCCTCAATGAGCCAAATGCTATGGCAAAACCTTTTCTATAACTTGCAACTCCAAGGAATGTGATAAATAAGCTTAGAGACTAGCAAACTAAGGCACTGGGAAGTTGAGTGACTTCCTTGGACTGTCAGAAGTAAAAGGCAGTAGCATGGGAGGAAGCCTTTTGAATTTTGGTGCTGGCCAGCATCATGCCCAGGGGCACTTGGCCCTGAGGCTCTCGTGGCTACAAAAAGAATAGGAAAGGGAGGACAATTTTTTTCGTAAGTGAATTTTTTTCTCTTTGCAACCCAACCATTAAAACCTTTCTTGGGTCTGACTGACTTTTTGAGTCTTTCATGCTGGGGATGGGAATGGGACCCATCAGCAGCTCTCCTTGGGTATACAGATGGAGGTGAGAGGAAAGGGAAATCTCGAAGCCCAGGTTCTGCCTAGGTTTCATCTCTCTTAGATATAACCCCTGAAAGGAGGATCTTGGGTATATGCTTGGAGAGGGATTGCCGGGGTCCAGTGCTCATTTGCCTTTAAGACAACAGCACCATTTTCCAATGTGTGTAGCAGTTAGCTCCATCACCAGTCACTCTCCACAGGCATATGCAGCCACTTAAGGCTGCTCGATTGGCCTGCAGCTCCTGGCTGGGGGTTCACTGACTACCTGGTCATATTTCTGCTTCTCTTCCACCCAGATGTCAATAGCTGGCTGCTCACTTTTGGATTCCAGCTGCACAACGTGATACCTGGTTATCCTAAACCAGACACAGATGCCATGGAACCATCCTATGAGCTCGTGCATACACAGATGAAAACTCAGGAATGGGACAACAGCAAGGTAACTCCCCACAAGGCAGCTAACCCTGGCCCATTCTGACATTGCAGGAGGGGGTCCCACCAGCTGGGCAGGAAAATTCAGGCCTCTGATGGAAACTGAGGCAACACCTTCATATTGCCTGCCAGAGAGCTTTCAGCAAACATATAACAAGCCTATAGCGAGGCAGGCCCTGGGGACCAAACCATAGCAGCACATGGACACTCAGGTGGCCACATGGAGGCATTTCCTGTGTTATACTAAGTTCAGAGATCCACAACAAAATAATAAGCTGTTATCACTACGTGGGCAAAGTACAAAGAGAGAGAAGGGGTGTTCTAAATACAAATGTGATATTTTCTGAACACCTGACACACCTGATGTTTCTACGTAAGTCAGCTCACAAATAGCCCGTGGTGTTTCTCTTCTCATTATATAGGTTTATTGCATCAGACTCTCCAGTACCACACAGCAATGAAGGACTAAAGCTAGGATTCAAACCCAGATTGGTCTACTCTGTGTTACTGTGTTATTTGGCCGAGCAGGACTGAGAAAGCTGTAGGTAGAGGAAAAGTGGTTACTTTCTCTTGTCTTCCTTTTATGACCAAATTTCAAAGACTTAGATTTATGTGGCTGAAAAAAAACCCTTAAAAATAGTCTCATTCCACCCCGTTCATAAATTCTGTACCAGGAACATGCTCTGTGTCCAGCCTGTATTGTGGGCAACTGAATGCAAGTGTAGATCAGCAGAGACCAAGCCCAGTCCAGGGACAGTAAACTGCAGGGAGTAGTATTGCCACATGGCTTGATCCTGGTTGTTGGAAATGTTCATATCCCAATGTCCTCCCCACTCTGTGTGTGTGTGTGTGTGTGTGTGTGTGTGTGTATGTGTGTGCACATGCATATGTGTGTGTGTGTGTATGTGTATGTGCATATATGTGCATGCACCTCTCCACCTTTTTTGGAGAAAGGGAGTTCCTCACTGAACCTGGGGTTCAGATTCAGCCAGACTAATGAGCCAACAAACCCCAGTGATCTTTCTGTCTCTGCCTCCTCAGCCCTGGGATTCCAAGCGTTTGCCTTCATGCTCATCTTTTTACTTGAGTGTTGGGGATCTGAACTAAGGTCCTCATGCTTGTAAGGCAAGCACTTTACCAACTGAGCCAGCTCCCCAGCCCTGCATCCTTATTCTTGTTCCAGACTGAATCCTTTAGGCCAGCTTAGCTGTTTCCTCCCAGACTCCAGAATGAGAGTCTGCTCAGGTGGTTCCCTTGTGTTTACCTCTTGCAAAGCACTCCCCCACACTTTTAACTCCTGTTTGCTTTATCTCTTCACTAGACTCTGAGCTCCAACAGGTTAAATTCTACGTCTCAATTAGTGCCCAGAATACAGGCTAGTACATTGTAGGTATACAGAAAACATCCATTGAACGACTCAGCGACTAAACCATGGGAGCAGCCCTAAGTAAGAAGGATGGGTTCAGAGGGGGACTTACCCAAGGACGTTCAGCTGGAAAATGGCAGAAGATGAAAACTCGAGTCATCCTGGTCACAGAGCCCCTCCTCTTTCTGCCATGGTCTGTAGCCCTAGTCTGCCCCTGTCCCTACCACCTCAAGCCCTGACCCAGATGTCCCAGCATCATCTGTCCCCAAGACTGATTCCAGCCACATAGCACTTCCTCCCCCACCAGGTTCCTTCTGTGCTCCCCAGAGTCTCTGTCTCTGACTGCCTGTTTGCCAACCTTGCCTGTCAATGAATTATTGATTTCTGCCCTTGGCAAGCATCGGAGATCTTTGTTGTTGAGTACTCCAGCTTTTGTGAAACTCTAGGAAATAATTGTTCACAGACAGGGTTCTATTAATTATAAAGAGGACTTAATTTCAGCGGGAGGCCGATGGGCTGTTTCTAAAGCCTGTTCCCTGAGTTGCTGATAAGGCCCTGGAGTCCTGAACATGGCTTCTCTGAGCACTTTGAGACATAGGAGAGGCAGACAGGCAGTACACCAAGATGACAAGGTCCAACCTGACCCCATGGAAGCCAAGTACAGCGACCCTTGAAGGAGGCTCAAGGAGGCACTATGGGGCAGAGCCCCAAAAGACATGGGTAAAGGGGATACAGAGCAACAGAACAGGGTAAGAGGCTTGAGACAGTCCATGTCTTTCCCTCTTTCTTGCCATTCCTTCCCCTAATGTCATCTCCTTCATCTTTTAAGTCCTAACTCAAGTTTGGACCTGTCCTTGGATCCCCACCTTCTTCATCTCTCTTCTACCTTTAGGCTGAGAATCTTCTGAACCTTGTTTGCTTCCCCTGCTGCAGTTGCCCTTGACACTGGCCTCTAGAGGCAGACAAACCTGGTCTGATTGTTGACTTAATGTGAATGGTATAACGGCAGACCAACAATGAGCCCCTGTCAGCCTTAGTTTCCTTAGAAGTGAAATCAAAATAATAGTACCTACTGTGGAAATCAAACAGGATGAGTAGTGGTAATTGTTTAACTTGAAGATCAAGAAACGTTAGATAATATTACTTCTATTAGACCACCAATAAGTCGAGATTTTATTTATTTTGTGAATATGTATGAATATTTTGCCTGCATGTGTATGAAGTACATCGTGTGTGCAGTGCCCACAGAGGCCAGAAGAAAGCATCAGATCCCCTGGAACTGGAGTTACAGATGGTTTTTAACCACCACATGGGTGCTGGGAACTGAACCCGGCTTCTCTGGAAGAGCAATAAGACTTAAAGTACTGAGACTTCTCTCCAGCCCCCCAATCATCATGTTTGATTGTAATTATTGTTGTCATATCTGTCTTTCCCCATGAAACAATGAGTTTTTTGAGGGCAAAGATGATGTCTGATTCATTTTGTATCTCCAGTTCTCAGAAAAAGACCTGGCCAGAGCAGATTCTCCCTAAACTGGCTCTGAATAGAAAGGTGGGGGAATGGATGGATGAAAGGTGGCTGGCTGGGTGTTCTGATGATCAGCACTAGAGACAGATGCTACAGGCAATAAATATGTATAGATTTGATTTCGCTGTTTAAACTGATTCTCTATGCTATTGGGCTTGTTTTTTTCCCCTTGTCTTACTCTCCCTCTTTCTTCACTGTCCTCCCTCATCAGTCTATCCTCGGGGTACAATGTGAAGTCCAGAAGCAACTGAAGGCTTTTGTCACCTTAGAACGTTTCGACCAGCTCTACGGCTCCACTATCACCAGCTGTCAGCAAGCCCCAGAGACCAAAATGTTTGCCTCTAGTGGCTCCATCTTTGGCAAGGGGGTCAAGTTTGCCTTGAAGGATGGTCGAGTGACCACAGACATCATCAGTGTGGCCAATGAGGATGGGCGGAGGATTGCAGCCATCTTAAACAATGCCCACTATCTAGAGAACCTGCACTTCACCATTGATGGGATGGACACCCACTATTTTGTGAAACCAGGACCTTCAGATGGTGACCTGGCCATCCTAGGCCTCAGTGGGGGGAAGCGAACCCTGGAGAATGGGGTCAATGTCACTGTGTCCCAGATCAACACCATGCTCAATGGCAGGACTAGACGCTACACTGATATCCAGCTCCAGTACAGGGCACTGTGTTTGAACACCCGCTACGGGACGACGTTGGATGAGGAGAAGGCACGGGTGCTGGAGCTGGCCCGGCAGAGAGCTGTACGTCAGGCTTGGGCCCGAGAGCAGCAGAGACTGCGGGAAGGGGAGGAAGGCCTACGGGCCTGGACAGAGGGGGAGAAGCAGCAGGTGCTGAACACAGGGCGGGTACAAGGCTATGACGGCTTCTTCGTGATCTCCGTCGAGCAGTACCCAGAACTGTCAGACAGCGCCAACAACATCCACTTCATGAGACAGAGCGAGATGGGCCGAAGGTGACAGAAAGGGCTGAGGCCTGGACTTCTTGCCAAAGACAGCTACTCTTCTGTGGCCGTATACCTGACTGTGTTGTACTTTAAAAAACAAAAAACAAAAACTTTTTTTTAACAAGTGCAGAAAACAAAACAAAAAGATACTGGTTGCATTGTTAATTCATGCAACATCCTTTTTTTTTTAAGAAAAGAAAAAACACAAATTTGGCCTTCACACATTTTTGCAAAGAACAGAAGGTTTTGGGTTTTTTTTTCTGAAGTGTGATCACGATGAAACCTTTATTGTCGTTTGTTCCTCTTTTCCTTGAAGAATTTTCCCTGTTGTTTGGGGTATGTTTCTCCTCTCTTTGGGGTACACATCTCCTGGGTTGTGTCCTTGTCTGTCCCTAGGTACCTGGTGTGATGTGAGACACGACTGTCTGTGCTAACTTGTCTCGTGTGCAGCCCTTTCTTCTCTGACTAGGGTCAGGCAGGGGTGAGGGGTGCATAGAGTGACGGGCCTGTAGAACCTCAGGAGCTTTGGCTAATCTCCCACAGGCAAGTGGTGGGTTTTGCCCTTCCATGTTTTGTACCTCCTGAGGACCACAGATGGCTTCATCTTGCCCTGGAAAATTTCATCACGTTGTTTAGCACCTTGTCAAGCTGCCCCAAACTCCTGTCCAAGCTTTATATTTTGATGCTAAATGAATCCTCCTCCCCCTTTTGCAAATCTCTCGTGTAGTTGTCAGTGCCACCCCTGCCACCCCCCACCCCCATATTGGGGTAGAGAAAGTATCCCAGTTCCTTTCCCCTGTCTGGTGATATAACATCCTGGGGCTTCGAGCCCTATCCTTTACAAGAGGTGACAGCACCCAGGATGTCTGTGAATGGCTGATCCTCCATGATGCCCTTTGCTCATCTCCTCCTCTCTCCCAAAGCCAGACGTGAGAACCAGCACTGCACAGCGAGCCCTCTATGTCCAGGGAAGGAGAGGAAACCCTGTCCCCATGACTTTGGGTATCTTCCTTCCAATGCTCAGCTGCCACCACTTAAAAATAGGAGTGTGGCAAGAGGTGCTTGGTGGCCTTTGATCCTGGAAAGATATAAAAGAAAAAAAAAAAAAGTCAGCCAAAGAAAGGAGTCAGCAAAGGTGTGAACCAAGCATTTTTCTAACCAGCTCCTGAAATCTCCTCTGCCTCCCCTGTACAGGCTAATCCCAGAGGTTCGGGATCCCAGAGCCTCAAAACATTCAGGAAATCCCATCTATGAAGTTCTCCACTAGAGAATCCCAGCCAGGATTGTTTTTTAAATTTTTAAATAAGGAGAAAAGAGCTAATTTAGTGTGACCTATCAGTGTCATACAACCCCAGCAGGATCAAGGATGGTGGTGCCCATAGATCCAGAAGGCCCGGCTAGCACTGTTCCCATGAAAACCTCTGCACACAGCACCTAGAAGAGGGTGGGAGCAGATGAAGCCCACGCTGGAGGGCTTCCCAGAGGGAGGCAGCAGCCAGCAAGCCAGGGGAAGCAAGGAGAGCAGAGGAGTGTCACAGCAAGAGCTCCTGGCTTGAGGATTCCCTTCCTGGTTAGGCTGCCTAGATACCATTGTCATTAGCACCCACAGGAGGCTCTGAGAGAGAAAGGAGGGGATGCAAATGCTTCCTTTTGAGCTGGGCTTCTTAGAAAATGGGACCTTTATGGGTAACATTTACATTAAGTGTGGAAAATGAATTCTGAGTCTGAGCTATTCCCTGTGGAAACTTTATTGGACTGATAAGCTCATGGCACTTTTATAGCCTTACACAAGAATCTTCAGAATATGACATGAGTTAATGAAACCAAGAAGGTCTCTTACTGCATGAGAATCAAAGCAATGTGTAGTCTGGGTTCTGCCTAGTAGAGGGAGGTGTCCAAAGCTTCTCGGGGAGGGGAGCTCTCGCCTTATGTTGTCCCACTGGGATTAGAGGATGTTTCGCTAAGTGCTCTTCCTGATTCCAAAAAAAACTGAGACACTGCTGTAGCAGTGTGTCATGGCCTGCTTGTCCACTGGTTGCCTGTTTCCTCTGGACCAGACTCTGCTTGGCCAGATTTGATGCTCCCTCAGGCCCACTGTGCCTGGCATGAATTGGTGATGGAGACTCCCATCTGCTATGATAATTCTTAAATGAGATGGAAAACAGTTTGGTCTGAAGAACACAAGACTTTTTATCCAAGAGTCTTATGCCTCTCAAAATGTACTTTTGCTATAAGGGTCCTTTGGCAGAGCACTCTTGTCAGTTGGCCTAGTTGACCTGTCTCATCCCAGCTTCCTGACATTGATCAAGACCCACTGGAGATATTTACTTGGAAGTCAGAGACAGCATGTGACCCTAGGGAACCATCTGCTTGTACCTCCTCAGCCTATGTCTCCCTCTTTCCCTGCCCTTCTCCCTCAAGTAATAGATTTTTAGGACTCAAAGAACACAATGAATTATTGAGTATTCTTTTGTAAAAAGAAATGATCCTATATTTTTCCTGGGCTGCATTCCACCAAGAAGACCTAGCTTCTACTGGGGAGACATGTAAGCATCCCTGAGCTCTAGCAGAGTTCAGCCGTGGGCTAGGCAGTACCATGCACCTCCATCTCATACTAGTGCTGTCCTAGCAGAACAGGTTCCTTGGCCCCTTTGAGTTGGAGTACATTCAGGCTGGGAGGTAACAGTCTCTCCTGCTGGGACCTGCAGTCCCAATGCCTTGACAAAGGTGGATTTGAAGGCATGAGCAATAGTTCTTTGCACCTATTTAGGGGGCTTTGAGCATTAAATGCCATCCTGAACAGCACTTGTCCTTTGGGCACTAACTAAATCTATCCACTTGTTAGAGTGACGAGGCCTCCCTCACTGACTAAGGTTCATGATTCTTTGGGGTGTTGGCTTCTGAACCTAGAAGATTCATTTTAGAACAGTTCTACCTTCTGCTCTACCTTCCACAACTGCCAATGAGCCCCTCATCTTCTGCCCCTTCTCCATGACCTTAAATAAGACTTTACTAATCCCTCAACTTTGTCTTTTAAACCATGAGACTCCCTTTATATCCACCGATGACATTGGGGGAGTTCTGTGGTAAACCACACCTTGGACAGCCTCGGACACTTGGCTCAGAATACTTGCTGAGAATTAGCCCAAGGACCACACCAGTGCCTGTCTCTACTGAGGGGTGGAAGGTCTGGAGGAAACTGATGGACAGTTGAAGCTGGCCAGGACAGGTGCTTGCAAATAACTGGGATGGGATGGGGCAGGAAGCAGCAGATGGTGAAGCCAGGGCGCTGCATAAACCCGATGGTGCTTTATAGGCACTGAGCAGGGAAAGAAGAAGAAAGGGTCTTTCAGCTGCGACTTTTAAGTATTGCCTTTATAGAAGACAAAGCTTTCAGTGTGACATCTCAGAACACAGTTTTACCAATCGCAGCCCTTGCATTTGTGGTGGGCACGTGGTAAGAGCAGTGATACTGGGCTTTGTGCCCAGGAGGATGAGCTTGCTGGCCCTCAGCATGATGCTGGGCTGTGGGGTTTGATCACCCATTGTATAAAGTTGAGAATGTCTTTCATCCATCATAGCAGCCACTTAGCCCAGGAGGTGGATCCTGATCCTGATTGGGGGGAGACTTACCTCCCATGGAGTCCCAGAAAGACCCAGTCTCTCCTTCCCTTTGGGATCCTCATCAGGACTACAATCCCTCCACGTGAGGCACACCATCCCCAGCGAGGTCAAAACTATTGTCTGTATTTTGTTGAAGGGAAGGAAGTGAAGAAAAGAACTATAGTTAAAGACCCTTTTATTTAGCCTTCCCAATACAGCAAACTCATTTTAAAGACTCATTGCTCAGGTGACAGAGAGAAACTTTATCCTCTCCAACCTTTCATTCTCAAAAACCAGCTTGTGTACTTGACTGCCCTGAACAGTGGTGTGTTCTGAGGTTTGACTGTGGTGTGGAAGATCAGAGGCCAGGGTGAAACCCTGTGTTGTGTTTAGGGGCCTTGATGGGACTCCATGTTGTGTTTCTAACCCTCTGTGGAACGCCAAAGGCACGAGACTGGGCAAACTCCTGGTCCCCAAGAAAAAATGTGATTGATTCTGAAGGCAGAGGACTGAGGGATAACTGCCCATGGGCAGGCTCGGCATCCCAGCTGCTGACCCACAGATGTCTGGTGGCACCCAGCAACCCCAATCCACCCACAGCCAGAACCCCACTGTTCTAAATGCGCCTGTTGTTCTGAGGACTTCTGAACCCACAGCTCTGGCAAAGGACCATCCTGAGCTGCCTCTGGACGACCAACACTGGAGACTCTGGCCTTACCATGTGGAATTAGTTTCCCTGAAGTCTGGAACTAATTTGAGAAGTTTTTTTCTCAACACTTTTGTGTTTCTAACACTGTATTCTTGACTGTGTAAATACCAACAAGGCTGTAAATAAATGCAGATGTAGATACCTTCTAGAAAAAGAAAAAAAAGCAGAAAAACAAAACCAGAAGTGATCCCGTTGTAGCCTTCGTTGACAAATAAAAGAATATTTTGTGTTTAAAGGTGTGCAGTGGCCTTTGTTGGGAGACAGAATAGTTACAAGGAAGGGCTAGAGGAAGACCCCATCTTAAGCCTAGAGTCCCAGGCCTCAGCTGTCATAAAGAGGGTCCAAAGGGTCACAGGAGACCCAAAGGCCTCAGTTTTTAAAGAGATGAGGCCAAAACCAAGGCAATTATCACGACAACTAGTGCCAAACTGTCCCCAGGCCACGTCCCATCCTGGTTGATGTGCTTACTGGCCTCAAAGACAGATTCCAAGGGGCAGGACAGCCTGGCACTGTCCACCACCAGGCACAGGGCCTACCACAACGATGCTGCGCTTTACAAATAAACAGATGCGTATTCATCAGACACATGATTATAACCACATAGAACAACATCAAGAGAAAAGAAGAAAGCTCCTTTAGTAGCATGGGATTCTTCCCGCTCTGTGTTCTTTTCTGCTTAGAGTACTTCTGATCACAGTACATAGGTACTTTTCTCACTCAACCTCACATTTAAATTATCAGCCCTATGAGGAAAGTGTGGTGGCCAGCTCCCTGCGGTGCTTGGAAAACCTTACCAAAACTCAAATAATTGTCCTTTGAGGCCAGGAATGGCATATCACTCCCTTTGGCCTCAGGGGCTAGCCTACACCAGACTCTGGAGGAAGGAGCAGCAAGCTGTAGACCCCTTCCTTCCACCCAGGCCAGACCACTCCACTCAGTGATGATAGGGAACAATAAGCAGTGGTAGGAAAAACCCTCCTTTGGGAGTCAGATTGGCACAGAGTGGCCTTTGATGGGTCGTTTAATCACTCTGAGCCTAGACGGATATAGAACAGTGTAAGACTCAGAACACCTTCATGAGCCCTGGGTTGTAAGCTTCATACCTGTCTCCTAGCCCAGCCCAACCCAGCCCCGTAACCTAACTGCTATCCGAAGACTAGTGCTCTTTCCACCGCACCAATGCTTCTCAAACTTTGGCCTGCAGCTCATGAAAGCACAGGCCCCCCAGGTTCCTGCTCAGCAGGCCTCAGGGTAGCCCCAGGATTTGCATTTCCAACAGTTTCCCACTGCTGATAACTGAGAGCTACTGATAACTACACTATCCTTGGTGTTTTGTACAGAACATACTGCTTAACGTGTGTGGCATTTCAGATGCCCTGAATCAGGGATCGCTCCCATTTCTGCCAGCAGGATAGCTGCACTAGGCCCTCCCCACCACTTTCCTTCACAGTAGCTGCCTGGGAGCATGGACTACCCAGTCAAGCCCTCAGACTTTCATACCTGCGGGCCTTTGTGCACACCCTTCATACACAGCTGAAGTAAACTCTCAAAGCTTTCTTAAGGCTTATTCCCGTCTCAAAAGGTGCTCATAGCACATCATCTAGACCTGAGCGATTCAAGACGGGGTCACTCTGGGAGTGAGTGCCTCGGGACAACTGAGACTGACTCTCTTGAGTGTCCCCATGTTGTGGCCTCATTATTATCTAGGGGTTATGGCTGAGTTTGTTTTCTCTACCAATTAAAGAATTAAAAGTCAGGAAGCCTCAGCCTTAGTGGAGGAACTATTGGCAGCTGATCAGTGATGGGTGAGGGAGAGTTTGTCTTCTTTAAGGGAATCATGCTAGATAGGCTGACCAGGCTCCAGTGGATGAACTCACAGAGAGACATCTGGGAACATAAACTTGACAGGTTTTAACATATATAACAGAATGCCTGAAATCCATCGGGGAGGGGAATATGGGGTGGGTACAGATAGGGGAGGGGGTCTAACTATGAATAAGATGTATGAAATGCACAAAAATTCAATAAAAATATATATATTGAAAAAGAAAAAAATTTAACTTAAGAGGGCAGGGCCAGGCGTGGTGGTGCATGCCTTTAATCCCAGCACTTCAGAGGCAGAGGCAGGCGGATCTCTGTGAGTTTGAGGCCAGCCTGGTCTACATAGCGAGTTCCAGGTCAGCTGGGGCTACAGGGAGACCCTGTCTCAAAAAGACAAAAAAAAAAAAGCAGGAAATATGTCATAGCAAACAGGCAAACAGGCTTTACTGAAAGATAAAGAATCATACACATACACTTACTCAGAAAGAAAAACTCTCCACAAGTATAGAGGGGACTAGGAAACTGAAAATTCCAACCCCCACAGAGGGCCTCGGGCTTTTTAAGTGTTTTTCCTGGTATGGGGCAGATCTCCCTCCCCTATTTTTTGATTGGTCAACTTAAAGAAAAGAGAACCCCTAGGTCACAGCTCTAAGCTGCCAGGTCTGTCTTTGGTCTTATCTAAACTGGTCTGGACCAATCAGCCAGAAAAGGGCCCTGCTGATGGGAGAAAAAGCCTGCCATGTCTGTCTTAGACCAAAAGAAGCATGTGTGCCATCTTTATTATTCCATTATCGACCCTGTTTGTTTATCAAGGATTTAGTCCCTTATACCCAGTACCCCAAACAGCTTTCCATCACCCCAAGGTCAGCCTCCCTTTGTTTTAAGGGTCCAATCCCTCTGATATATTTGAGAAAGAAGGGTGTCGTCTCCCACATGAAGCCCTAATTCTTTTTTTTTTTTTTTTTTAGACATGGTCTCATGTAGGCAAGGCTGACCTCAAACTCTGGGTAGCTGACTGAAGATGACCCTGAACTTTTGATCTTCCTTCTCCCACCCCATTGTTTGAAGGTGCCAATGCCTCTGATTTATTTGAGAAAAAAGGGGGTCGTCCCCCCCATGAAGCCGTAATTTTTTTTTTTTTTTTTTTTTAATGTGTATGTGTATTTCCTGCATGTGTCTAAGTGCCTGCGGAGGTCAGAAAAGGGAATCAGATTCCCTGGAACTGGAATTACAAATGGTTGTTAGTCATCATTCGAACCCAGGTCCTCTATAAGAATAGTCAAAGTCAGGGTTCTTAACTGCTGAGCCAGCTCTCCAGTCCTGGAGCCCTTGATTCGTTGAAATGGTTCTCCACCCTGTTTGCTTTAGGCAAAGTTGCTACAGCTGCCAGCAAGCCTCCAGGAAACAAGGAAGGTGTCTTCTTCCCAGCATGCCCCAGGTTCTCATCGCCCTTCCCTTCATAGCCAGCCTTCAAGATTGTACACAGTTGGGACATCTCCCATGCATTAGAAGTGTTAGAGAAAATAACACATGAGGAAAAAGACTTAAAAAGTGAGTACTGGCATATCTTTTCCCTTATTCAAAGAAGTGTCTGTGAAGTTAAACCTCTGACAGAAATCCTTCAGTTGATCACTCCCACTCTGAGCTTGTCCCCAGTCTCTCCTTTCAACCTGTATACTAGAAATCTCTCAATCCTTGAGAAACTCTATCCCCATTCAATAATACAATATTTCTCAAGTCTGAATTAATCATCCTGGAACAACCCCAGGTAGGCTCCAGCCCCACACCAGCCAGCAACCTTCCAAAGTCTCATGGACAGTGGGAGTCCAAAATACTCTCCTTATTTATTCAAGAATCCATAACATATTTGTGGAGACTTGCACCTTGCACAGACAAATGTCTATCCTCGGCCCTATAAACTGTAAGTCTCAATGGTAATTCCACAGTTGACACTGTATGTAAAGCTTTCTAAATATGTCTAATTCCAGAAATACCAGAGAGAGAACGTTGACTCCTGGACCAAGACCCAGTAGAGGTTTTGTAAATTCCTTCTGGTGACTGTCCACGCTCTTATATAGGTTAATAATCTATAATTGCAAGTGGAAGATTCTTACAGATATAGCCATTTATTTTATGATGGATGGATGAATGGATGGATGGATGGATAGATGGATGGATGATTGGGGAAGACTTGAGGAAGGAATGCACTTAATAATTTAGTGAACATTTCCTGTATACAAGATACTAACCCAAAATGGAACTCTACATTACTACTCCAGAAGCCTCAGAGTCCAGGCTTCTAGAACTTTCCAGAACTTCCAGAACCAGGAAGCCAGAAAAGGAGGCCAGAGGTTAAAGATATGCTCAGCAGTTGCTGAGCACCTGTTGCCCTTGCAGAAGACCAGGGTTCAGTTCCCAGCACCCATGTGGCAGCTCACAACTTTCTGTACCTCCAGTTCCAGGGGATCCAATGCCTTCTTCTAGCCTTTGTAGGCACCAGGCACACACCTGGTACACATACATATAATTCAGGTAGAAACTCGCACACATAAAATAAAAAGAAATCTTTTTTTAAAAAAAAGAACCAAAGACCCTTTTCTGGAGTCAAGGCTTATGTTCCGCATCAGAAGTTGATGGTTTTACAGCAGAAGCAGGCCAAGGCTGCCAGGGGCTCCATCACTACAGGTGTAAACTGGATGGTATAGGGGCTGCTGGGAGGAGAACCCATCAACGCCTAAGGGGCAAGTCTAGACCTTTGAGGCAAGGTGTCTAGGGCCACATGAGAGGTTGAAGGGGCAAACAATGGCAGGTTCCCAGGAGATCTGTCCACACATGACTGGCACAGGTTGGGATTCAGAAGAATGAAACCCTTGAGGACTTATGCTCATTCCCTGCCTTCCCATGCTTCTGTGACAGTAGGACCAGCCTCATCCCTCAGCTATCATGGCTAATGTACTCCTGGGTGACCATCCTGTGATTTGCGCTAGAAATTCAGGGGTTCCAGCTAGCTTGGAGCACAGAGGGTAGAGGTTAAGAATTAGTATCCAAATGTCTTCCAACAAAAGCCACTTGGCACAGGAGCCCAGTATGGGCTGAGTGAGGAGAGGAAAGAATCTGAGAAAATGTTTTAGAAGAGGTAGATTTAGTAAGAAGGAATTAGATGACAGGGGAAGGTGTGTGTGCAGGTCATGGGGCCTCTGAACCCCACTCCTACTGAGCCTGGCCCAAGGAGGCATGAGTCCAAACTTATGCAGCATGTCTCAACTTTTTTCACACAGCAAAAAACACAAAGGTTGATGCTTACATGCAGGACCCAGTCCCATGGGAATCTCTAGGCATGACTGGCAGGTCCGTGGGAATGCCAGCCAGCAGCCGTGCCTCCTTACTTTCCCACTCACAAAGCATATGACAATGCAAGTAGGGGAGAGTGATAGTGATGGTCTTAAAGGGACAACTTTGAATGTGCCTGATTTATAGCAGAAGCAATTAACTTGCAAAGCAGGACTTTATTATTCATAATGACTTTCATCTGACACGTTGCATCTCATTGTAATAACATCAGACCAGCAACAATTTCTACCTGCTTTTTTCTTCTCTTTCTACCTTGAGTAGGGTAGACCCCAAATAGACTCCAGGGTGGAATTTGTCTGAAAGTAAGTGATTAGGAAGAGATTCCAAGAGAAATATGTGGATAGATGAAGATGAGGAACAAGAAAGGAAAGAGGGCCCTTGGATGGGTGGGATCAAACCACCAGGAGAGTAACCTTGGCTCAGTACTGCACAGGATTGTGAAGGCATTCCAAGTCACACCTGAGGGCTGTCCCTATGGGCACCTGCCTAGAGTGTTTCCTCCTCTACACCTATACAACCATCAATTCACAGCTGCCCTGGGGAGGTTGTATCACAGGCACCTCTGACTCTCTGTACACTTAGGTAAAAGTTGCTGAGGCAACGTCACAAAGACTTGCAGGTGTTGGCTGTTGAGAATGAAAACACACAGCCTTCATTCATTCTGTTCAGGGAGGCTGGTGGAGTCTGGTTTCCTGCCACAGAGTAGACACATCTGGTAAACGCCCATTGATTAGTCATGAATGCAGAGGGATAAGAACGGACAGAATAACAGAATAACCACAGGCTATGTTGAGGACAAAACTCCACTTGGTTTGCTCACTAATTTTCCCTGGCATCTGGCACAGGAGGCGTTCATAGTTGTCTGTTGGATAGTGATTCTGTAAGAGCTTCCCCGGGGTCTCTGGACTGCCATTCATTCCTTGCCTAACTCCACTGGTGTTCCAAAAGCACTCAGGAGATGCTCCTCACTGAACAAGGGCCACTCAACTCTTGGGCCCACCGTGTGCTCCAGTCTCCCTGACCACATGCTTCTGAGGACAAGCAGTGTTGCTCAGTACACAAGGTAGTTGTTGCCTCTAGACCCAGTAATTTCTATATTCATCTCCTTTGAGCCTACAACCATGTTCATGGTAGGGAGTCTTGCAGATGAGCTAGATGTTCACGGTTTGTGTTAAGTGATGAAATCAGAATTTGAATCCAGATTGACCTAATGCTACATTCTTAGCTAGTTATCTTAGTCTTGAGGCTGGGGAGCCAGGGAATTTCTCACATGCAGGGCTTCATACACTGAAGATAAGGATGGACAACGACCTCTCAAGTGTCTATCCAGTCCCCATCAAAAGACACAAAGTTCCCCTGAGACTGTACTGCATTCCACACTCAGGGCTAGCTGCACAGGCATGTGACCAGTGCATCCACTCTCAGAAGGAGCTCTTCATTAAGTTCTCTGTTGTCTCCATCTTGAAATCATGTCTCTTTTTTTTTCTTTCTTTTTTTTCAAACACAGTATGCTGTATTTTCATGTCACACAGGGTTGTAGCTATGTAACCAGTCATGTCCACATTGATTACTCCAATTGGAAAATCTCTCAGCATTCTAGGGCATTCCCAAGGCCCTGAGACAGAGTAAGCCCTGGTTCCCCAAAGGGGTGTGGACGCCGTGAGCAAGAAGCCCTTATGTATGTTGGGTTGAGACTGACTAGAATCAGCCAAGGTTGTCTTACCAAGCCAAGCCAGAAAAATTCCCACTCAATGGCAAACATCTATGTCTTCTAAAGTGGTAAACGGATGTGTAGGGACAAAGAAGTTACAAGCCAGTTCTTTCTTTGGGGAGAGATCAGAGGAGGCTTCCAGGAGAAGGTGACACCTTGATTGAGTCATAAGAACAAGGAATGAAAAGGGCATTTCAGGTGAAGAGTATGGTGGGCTGAAGGCACTAAGGCAACTTGTGGGTAGGATCTCATGAGTCAGTAGAGGGGCCTGAGATTTGGCACAGGAGCCGTGAGCAGTGAGGCCAGACAGCCAAAGGGTCTTGACTTCCTCTTCCCTTAGTGTCCTTGCATGCTCACACATATTCCCCTAGGGCAGCCTCCACTTCCACACCAAATTTTACCTATGGCCAGATGATGAGTACTTTGATTCTCTCCAGAGATGTTTGCCTGCTCTCCTGCTTACAAGTTAATAGCTACACATTTATGATTTCTTCACATTAATAACACCACCTAGTGGTCACCCATCACACTTCCCCATCTCTCCAGGTTAGCCTGCAGAAAAGCTGGATAACACAATCTTCTGACCTGCTCTTTCACTTTCTGGGGTTCAGATGACCCTCCTACAGCAGCCCACGTAACCTGCAACCAACTCTTTACCTTTATCATATCTAAAAGGTTCCACTGACTGTCTCCCTTCACTTCATGCCTCTGGCCTAGGGGGAAAAAACCAAATCCTTGCTAATGAGTGGTCAGACAGGACGCAGTTTCTTATACCAAAAAACTGGACTAGGGCCTGTGAGATGGCTCAGAAGATAAAGGTGCCATCAAGGCTGACTTCAATTCCCAGAACCCACATGGTGGAAGGAGAAAACTGACTCCCACAAGTTGTCCTCTGACCTCCATATACATGTATTCACACACACATAAATTAATCAATCGATTAGTTTTTAAAAAGGGACTAGCTCTTCGTGGCTCTGGGCTCCACCTAGACTGGTTTGAACAAGAACTCACAGAAGATGTGTCAAAAGCTCTAAAGATGCCTTGGAAAAGAAAAGGAAGAAAAGAAGCTTTGGGGGTCCTTTCCTCTTCTGTCCCAGTGCCTTCTGATCCTTGGACCACTGTGAAGAGAATCCTTCCATTGCAAATGTGTTGTCCCCAGCACTCCCATGCAAACACCTGCAGAAGCCACTGCTGAGCTTGAAGTTGGAAGGAGGTGAATAACACAGCACTTTTTGATTCGTGGAGCTTAGTAACTTACCTTGGGCAACTTGAAGCAATCAGTGACAACAGTGATGATGATGATGATGATGAGGAGGAGGAGGAGGAGGAGGAGGAGGAGGAAGAGGATGAGGAGGAGGAGGAGGGGGGGCTGTTACTTCTCAAAAGCCATTGCTGCTGCCATGCAGGGCATGCTAGGCCCTTGGCATAGCTTCTTTGGATGCATTCTGCAGTTGCAATAGTTCTGCCTTGGAGCAAGACAAGCTTGTGATGGCAGTCAACATGTACTGGGCACCTAAGCTGTGCCAGGCACTTTCCTAAGCCTAAGTACATTTACTCATTTAATCCTGGCCACACTACAATAAGAAAAGTACTATTAGTATCTCCACTTTTCAAGTGGAAAAATGGAGACATATTCAGAAGAATGTGCAGCTAGCAAATGGAACAATTGGGAGTTTAACCCAAATAATCCAGTTTCAGGGATTAACATGTATTAATCATTACTCAGGCTACTTCTTAGGCTCAGAAACAAAAATAAAATCTATAAACTGACCAGAGTCTATTGAAAAAGGCCAATTGACTTTCCATGATGTATTTATTTAAATGAGTATGTATTTACTCATTTAAAAAACTTTCCCTGAAGGACATCTTATGCCAGGTATAGGTAAGCGCATATGTTTAAATTGCGCTTACCTATTTTCTGGTGGGAAAGAGAAGCTAAGCCAAGCTGGCTTTGCATGCAGGTGATTCGTGATAGACTGGAAGAAAGTGGGACTGGGTTACAAGAAGCAGGATCCAGACATAGGTAGGCAAGAGGTGCTTTCAAACCCTGGTCCATCTGGGTCTAAGGACTGCCTCTGTGCCCTACAGATGAATTCTCAACAAAGTTATATCTAAAACACCCCACCAGTTCTCTCCCTTAGCTTTATGCCTCTTACCTAGGAAGAGAGAAAAATATTGACTGTGAAGCCTGGTCATGCAATTTATTAGAAAAACAGCTCTCTGACGCATGATCTTGGGGCTCCACATAGAATGGCCTGAGCCGCCATCTAGTGGCTGACTATACACATTACACTGGCTGTTACCAAGATCTAGACTTCCCGCCCGTACAGAGGGAAAGAAGCCTAAGATAGCGGAATCCTTCGGTCCTTGAGCAGCTTTGTGAGGGGGATATCTTCTGTTTTACAAATAAAGAGGAGACAGATACTCTTAGAGTTCATGTGAATTAGTTTTCATTTACTATTTGCCAGGCACCCCACTAAGCACCTCACTGAGTCTTCTCCCCAGTCCCACAAGAAGAGTTACTTGCTTGTTCCCTTCTTTTCTATGCTGTTTTATTAGAGAAGTCATGCGGTTAGAGTACAAAATGTCACGGTCTGGATTCGGTTATCAGTTCTTCAAAGTTCCACTTCGTGTGTCCTTGGGCTTCTGCATTTCCTCTATGCTCCGCAGGGTTGATTGTTGTAAACAAAACTAGACCCGTCTGCCATCTCTGAACAGGATATACATAGTGCTTGTTAGTCCTACTTCTAAGGATGGTAAGATTTCGGGGTGTTAGTACAATGTAAAAAATATTGAATTCCAGCCGGGCATGGTGGCGCTTCCTTTAATCCCAGCACTTGGGAGGCAGAGGCAGGTGGATCTTTGTGCGTCCGAGGCCGGCCTGCTCTACATAGTGAGTTCCAGGACAGCTGGGTCTACAAGGAGACCCTGTCTCAAAAACAAGACAAAAAAATATATTGAATTCCTAAGTCTGATTTTCCTTTGTTGACTACAGCTCTTTAAAGAACTTCCAAATTCTGATACCAAGTAAGAAGGAGCAACTCCAAAGCACGGACAGAATGCCTTCAATTGCAACACGAGCATTCCAAAAAGCAAATCTTAGCAGATTAGAGACACAGACCAGAGCCTGGAGTCCCACTGAGTTGACAGCGAGCTTAACCTCTGATTCACTCTCTGAGTGATACCATAACCTTGACTCAGAGAAGACAGGAATCCAGAAATGAGTCTCCAGGGGATACCACTATTTTAGGGGAAAGGAGTAAGAAAGGGCCTTCTAAGTGAGTCTCAGCCTTGGCCTCTGAGGTCCACAGACACAGACAACTCTGAGGCAGGGGATGCTCCTTTCTGACTGGAGAGAATGATGCAAGAATGTAACGAAGCCCCACTACATCTCTCTCCAAGTTCTCATTCATTGGTCCTAGATGCAGGTTGCAGTAGGGGCAGGAAGTGTGTGTCAGAGGGTTGTAAACAATGTTCAAGTCTTCTGATTTTTTTTTAAAGGGGACGATTCTCAGAGAAACAGAAAATAATAGGGTTACAGTGGCAAGAGAGGAATTTGGAACAGTAAGTCCATAAAGTTGTTGGTGAATGCAGTTTTTGCATTGTCTCAACTTACCCCTGATCACTGCATGCTCAGATCTCGCCTTATACAATATCCTATAAACTTTGAGAACTAAGGTAAGAAATAGACCATGGTCCTGATCCTAGACCACCCCAGTGGCACACATGTGGAACGGATCCAAATAACTTGACCAAGTCTTTGAAAACAAGTTTAAAGACCACAGTCTACAGAGGTCAGAACTTGTTACCCATACCCAAATTGGTCTGAGGACATGCCTCAGTAATACAAGCAAAACCCTGTGTTCAATCCCTGATACCATACAAAAGAATAGATAAATGAAAGTAAAGTCAGTCTTTAAACGCTCTCTAGAATTTCAATAATACCCAGGCTTATAGCATGATATTCAAAATATTCAGAATACATGACATATGAAAAGCCAGAAATCTTCACTTAGCCAGTTCTGAAATGACACAGACATGGAAATTATCTAACAAAGATTTTGCACCCAGTGTTATGAAAGTGCTCCAAAAGCAAGAGAGGAAACTCCTGAAGCAACTGGTAAGAGAGGACATCTGAGAAAGGAAGTAAGAGATGGAAAGAAACAAATGGAAATACAACTGACATGTCCATAATCCTCACTGGTGGGCTAGATATGGAGGAATGGAGAGGACAGAAAAAGAGCCGGTGAGCTGAAGTTGAATAGGAGCATTCAGTGCAGTCAACCAGAGGAGAAAAGAGATTGCACAGGTCAATCAGAGCCTCGGCTTTGCTGGACTCAAAGAAAGGAATGGAGAGATGGTTCAGCGGTTAAGAGCAGTAGCTGCTCTTACAGAGGACCAGAGCACCCACATGGCAGCTAGGCTAACAACGGTCCTAACTCCAGGTCCAGGGGATCAAGCGCCCTCTTCTGACCTCCATGGTCATTGCAGGACATGGGTGCGATTATATACATGCAAACAATGTATTCATACATATAAAATAAAAAATAACAAATATTTTTTTAAACACAAGAAAGAAACAAGTTAGCACCATTCAAGAATGAGACAAAATGAGAGCTGACAGTTCCCAAACTAGGAGAAAACTAGATTTACAGATTCAAGAAACTTCACAAACCCCAAGCAAGGCAACAAAATCCATGCTCAGACACATTCTAACCAAGCTTCCGAGACTAATGCTGAAGAAATAAGTTGAAAGCATTGGGGCTGGGGAGATGGCTCAGTGGGTAAAGTGCTGTCCATGCAAGTTTGAGGACATGAATTCAATCCCAGCACCCACGTAAGAGCCAGGATCAATGAAAACACATGCTTGTAATTTTAGCACTGGGGAAGTGGAGACACGCAGATCCCTAGAGTTCACCGGCTAGTCAGTCTGGTTGAATTGCTGAGCTACAGATTCAATGAGAGAGGCTGACTCAAAACAATAAGGTGAGGGCTAGAGAAACGATTCAGCAGGTAAGAGCACTGGCTGCTCTTGCAGAGGACCCGGGTTCAGTTCCCAGCACCCACATGGCAGCGAACAACTGTCGGTAACTCCAGTTCCAGGGGGTCTGATACTCTCTTCTGACCTCTGTGAGCATTGCATGACATAGGTGCATTTACATACATGTGGACAATACACTCATATACATCACATAAAATAAAAATAATAAATAATGGAAAAATAAGATGAAGAATGATTAAGAAAGACAATGTGGGTCTCCGGCCTCCACATGCACCACACACTTGTACACACAGACACTAAAGAATTTTTTTAAGTTGAAAGCTTTCAGGATTAAAAAACATGACTTACAGGGAATAATGATTCAAATGACTTGTGCTTTGCATTAGAGACCCACGGAAGTCAGAAAACCACCAAATATGCCTAAAGTGATGAAGGAAATTTTTCAGATCATAATTCTGAGTCTGGTGAAAAGAACCTTCAGGAAAGAAGGTGAAATTAAAATTTCTCAGATGAAGTAAGTTAAGAGAATTATTTCAGGAATACCTGCTCTGATAGAGCTGCTGGAAAGTTCTTAAGACAAGGAGATGAGGCCAGAAAGAAACTTGCAATACTAGGAATAGGGGAACAGCAAAAATTGTTACCGTTTGGGTAAATATAATAAACTCTTTTCATCTTACATTCTTTAAAATGTTTCATTGTTAAAAGGTTCAGCACTGTGTGATAGACTTTCAATACAGGGAAAACAGAAGGGACCTGCATAGCAGTGTTATTTGTACATTGGATTTGAAATAATAAAATATTATTCCTGAGTAAAGCATTAAGATTAAGGACATTCTTTTTTTTTTGGTCTTTTTGAGACAGGGTCTCCCTGTAGCCCCAGCTGTCCTGGAACTCACTGTGTAGACCAGGCTGGCCTTGAGCTCACAGAGATCCGACTGCCTCTGCCTCCCGAGTGCTGGGATTAAAGGTGTATGCCACCACGCCCAGCAAAGACATCTTTTTAAAAAATATTTTATTATTTTTATTTTTGCGTGTGTATGTATGAGTGCATTACCTGCATGTATGCGAGTGCACCTGTGTCGTGCAATGCTTCGGAGGTCAGAAGAGGAATTTGGATTCCCCTGGAACTGGAGTTAAGGATGGTTCATAGCTGCCATGTGGGTGCTGGGAATCAAACCTGGGTCCTCTGCAAGAGCAGTCAGTCCTCTTACCCACTGAGCCGTCTCTCCAGCCCCAAGGACATCTATTTTAATTCCTGAAGCAATGATGAAAAATAAAGACACAGCAAAAACATGATAAACTGAAAAGTTCAAAGACTCCAAAAGAAGTCAGGAAAGAAAACAAGGAGAAAAACGATATAGGAGAAAGCCCGAATATGTCGGTAATTACTTCAAATGTAAACTGGTAAAAGCATACCAAAATAAAAGATGCTATAAAGCATTAAAAATAACCCAACTATATGCTGCATCAACAGTCACTTCCAATATAATGATATGCATAGGTCAAAAGTAAAATGATGGAAAAAGATATACCGTGAAAACAGTAATCAAAAGAAAGCCAGAGCAACCACATGAATCCCAAACAGTAGACTTCAAAGAAGAGAAAGTTACCAGGGACAAATTACCATGATGAAAGAATCAATCCACCGAGAAGACATAACATACTTAATTGTGCATGCATTAAAAGCAGGTTCAAAATGCACGAAGCAAAACCTGACAGAAATGAAAGAATCCACAATTATATTTGGAGACTTCACCGTGTCTTTGTTAGCCATCAGGAAATCAGTGAGGATACAAAACAACTGTGCAAAACCATCAACCAATTAGATCTGATTGGCAGAGTTCTCTGCCCAGCAACAGCATGATGTACATCCTTTTCAAGTACACATGGGACAGTCACCAGACTATACCATTACCTGAGTCATAAAGTCCCACAAACTTAAGGCAATTTAAACAGAGTATATTCTCAAATCAGTAAGTCTTCCACCCTAAGGAACTGGAAAATAAGTGAAAAAAAAAAAACCCTAAGGCAAGCAGAAAGAAGGAAATAATGAAGAAATCAATTAAATGGACAACAAACAAGACACTGAAAATCAATGAAAAAAAACTTGTTTCTTAGAAAAAATGAATAAAAAGTTGGGCATGGTTGCTCATGCCTTCAGTCCCACCACTCAGGGGGCAGAGCCAGGTGAATTTCTGTGAGAGCGAGGCCAGCCTGGTATACATAGTGAGACCCTTTCTCAAAAAAATTTTAAAAGTGAATAAAATTTAATAAACTGAGAGAGATCATTTGAATAACGTAATAATTTGCAGTTTTAATAAAATTTGCGAAAAGTAATCTCCAGACTCACTGCTGAATTTTACTAAACATTTATCAAAGAAAAGAGCTTCTGGGTGTAGTGGCACATTCCTGTAATCCATGCACTTTGGAGGATGAGGCTGGAGGATCACCAGTTTGAAACCAGCCTAGGCTATATAGCAAGGCTACCTCAACAAAATAGAATTAGCCATGCATGGTGGCACATGTGTAATCCCAACACTTGGGAGTCTGAGGCAGGAGAATCACAATTTTGTTTCATTTTGTTTTGTTTTTTGAGACAGCTGTAGCTCCAGCTGGCCTGGAACTTGCTATGTAGACTAGGCTGGCCTACATCTCACAGAGATCTGCCTGCATCTACCTCCTGAGTACTGGGATTAAAGGCAAGTGCCGCCACCACGCCAGGCAAGGATCACAAATTTGAGGCCAGCCTGGACTACATACTGATTTCTAGGCCAGCCTGAGCTACAAAGTGTGTGTGTGTGTGTGTGTGTGTGTGTGTGTGTGTGGAGAGAGAGAGAGGACAGAGACAGAGATAGAAGCAGAATGAATATAAGGTCTTTCTACCTTAACAACAAACATGTTGAGAGAGAGAGAGAGAGAGAGAGAGAGAACAGAGAGAGACAGAGATACCAATTTAAAATCTCTTCCAGACAATAAAAGAAAATGGAAACTTTCTTCCCACCTCACTTTATTAAACCAACATTACTTTAATACCAAAATAAAGCAAAGACAGCATAAAAACTATAAACCAATACCCTTATAAATATACATAAAAATCCTTAGCACAATATTAGCAAGTACAATATGGGGGAAAATAATATACCACAACGAAGTGAAGTTTATTACAGGAACAAAAGACTGCTTCAGCATTCACAAATGGCTCAACATTATCCAGCTCCTTAGTCTAAAGACAAAAAAACATGATCATGTCAACTGTTAGAAAAAAGAAATCTTTTGACGTTTCAACATGCATGAAAAAAAAAAAAAGCCTCTCATTCAAGTAGGAATAGAATTGCTCAAGTTGATAAAAGATAGCTCCAAAATACCTGGAATATTATAGCTAATGATGAAAGACTAAATTTCTTCCTCCTAAAATCAGAAATAAAACTAAATATCTGCTCTCACCATTCCTAATTAGCGGGATAGTTCAGGTCCCAATCTGTGTAATAAGGCAAGAAAAGGAAATAAAATCGCTCCCAAGCAGGAAGTGGTGGGACATGCCTGTAATTGCAGCACTAGAGAACTAGAGACAGGAAGAGCATGGCCAGTCTGGAGTACCTAGTAAGACCCAAGCTCAAATAGAACAGTGAAAACAAAACTTTGTCCTATGGGTCAATGGGCCAATCACTTACGTAGAAAACTCCCCTAAGGATTTGTCTTTATAATCCCATAACTGATAAGTGAGTTTAGCAAGGTTACAAGACACAAAGGTAATAGACAAAATGAATTTTATTCCCACATAATGGGAATTATTAGTAGAAACCACCCCCCAAATTTAAAGCAATATCATTTTCAGTAGCTGTAAAATATATTTGTATATATGTAAACAGAAAGCTAACAAAGCACACACAGAATCTGTGTGCTGAAAATTACAAAACACTTAAAAGATATCAAAGAAAACCAAACAGAGGTGTAACATAGTCACCAGATTGGACATCTCAGATAACAGAAATCTCTTAGGGTCCATTGTGAGACACGGGACAAGATCACACAGTAAGTACATTGCTATCCTACTAGAGTTTTGAAAGGGAAGATGTGGGATGGCGATGCAGCTCAGTGGTAGAGAACTTCCCTAGCATGAGTGAGGCTTTAATCCCCAGCACAAAGTGGGGGAAAGACTGCTCACCATTGTTAGAGTTGAATGTGTGAGAGAGTATATGTGAATGTCTGATTCATGAGTGTGGTGACTGTGGATGTCTATGTGCATATATGAGTATGTGAGTGTGAATATGTGTGTGTGAGCATGTATGAGCATGTGATTATATGTGTTAGTATGCAAGTGCATATGATTGTGTGATTATGTTGTGTTTGTGTGTGTGGATGAGGGTACATGAGTGTGAATTTGTGTGTGCAAATGTGTGTACATGAGTGCATATTGACTTGGTATGGGTGTGTGAAGGTAAGTGTGTTTGTATGACTGTATATGGGGTGAAAACGTGTTATAGAATGTGGGAGACTGTGTGCTTGAGTTTGAGTGCGTGATTGTGCGCACCTTTGTGATTGTAAGTATGTAGCCATATGAAAGTATGTGAGGGGTAGTGTGTGCATGAACATGTCTGTGTGAGCTTACATGTGAGTGTGTGTATAATTGTATGTAACATATGTGACTATGTTAATAAATTGTAGTGAGCATGAATATTGTATGTGCATGAGTACCTGTGAATTCGTGTGTGTAAAAGATTTTGGAAGTGTGAATGAGTGTAGGAGTGTGAGTGAGTAGGTGCAAGTGTTTGAGCATGTGAGTATAAGTGTGGGTATGTCTGTGAGTGTGCATGTATTCTCATGAGTGTGCCTTTGTTCACATGTGTGAATATGCATATGTGTGGGTGTGTGTAAATCAGTGTGAATTTGTGTGTGTGAGATGTGTTTGAATGTGTGAGTGTAAATGTGTGCCAATGTGTTTGTGTGTATACAAGTGTTCGTGACAGTGTGTGGATATGTTTGTGAGTGTATATGACCATAAGTCTGAATGTGTGAGTGTATAATGCACATATGTGTGCACGAGTTCTCATGAATGTGCACAACAGCATATAAGTGTATGACTGAGTTTGCAAGTGTGTGACACTATTGTTGAGTATGCCAATGTGAGTGTGGGTGCGCATGAGTGTATTAGTGTGGGATATATGTGAGTGTGTGACTAAGTGCTTTAATGTATGTGATTCTGTGTATGCATATGTTCATTTGTGTGAGTGCATGAGTGTGTATACACACAAGTGTTGAGAATTTGTATGAATATGTGTATGTTAGTGTCTTATGTGGATGTGTGTTTGACTCTGTGTGTGTGAATGTGTGACTGAGTGTGTGCCTATGTGCAAGAATGTGTAAATGTGAGTATGTGTATTTATATATGCAAGTGTGTCCATTTGTGTGTGTGAGAGATATCTGCAATTGTATGATTGTGTACCAGCATGTGCGCAGGTGTGACTATGTAAGTGTACATAGAGTATGAGAGTCTGTGTTTTTGTGTGCACATGTGTGCACAAGTTGTGTGAATTTGTGTGTGCAAGTGTGTATATGAGTGTGTGAATTTCTGTATATACCAGTGTGTGAATTTGTATGTGTGTTATGTGAAAGTGTATGTGAATGTGTGAGTATATTTAATCATGTGAAAGTGTGTGTGTGTTAATGTGTGTGAATGTGAGGGTTTAAGAGTGTATCTGTGTGTCAGAATGAGTGTGAATATGATATCGTGTAAGTGAGTAATTGAGTGTGAATATGTACAAGTGAGTGTATATTTATGAGTGTTTGAGAAGGTGACTATGTATGCAAGTGTGTAAATGTATATGTGTGAATGTGTATGTGAATATGCATCAGGTATTCACATGTGTGAATGTGTTCATGAGTGTATGAATTTCTGTGTTCCTATTAGTGAATGAATGTGAATGTTGATATGTAGGTTTTTAAGTGTGTGGGTGTGTGATGTGTGCACATGTGAGTGTGAGTTTGTAGAAGTGTGTTAGCATATGTGAAAGTAGGTGACTGAGAATCTATGAGTGCATATGTGTATTTGTGTGTGATCATATGAAAGTATGAATGCATGTGTGTGAGTGTGTTTGTGTGAGTGTGTGTGACCATGTGAGAGTGTGTGTGGCTGCATGTGTGAGTTTGAGAGTGTAGAGTGTGTGTATATGTATAACTGTATTTGTGTGTTTGTGTGATCATGTGAGTATGTGAGTGTATATGTCTGTAAGTGTGCATATGAGTGTATTGATAAGCATATGTGGCTTTGTTGTGTGATGTGATTGTGTGATATTGGGTGTGAGTGTGTGAGGCTGTGTGAGAGATTTTTAGTCTGAGTGTGCATGTGCAAATGTATGATGACATGAGTGTGTGTGCGTGTAAGTTTTCATGAATGTGCATGAGTGTGTGAATGAGCACACAAATGTGTGTTATGAATGTGTGATTTATGTGTGAGCTAGTGTGTAAGTGAATTATGAGTGTGCAGGTGTGTATAAGGTGTGTGAATGTGTGAAGGTATGTATGTGGGTGTGTATGTGTGAGTGTGTATGTGGGTGAATGTGTGTGATTTGTTATAAGGAATTACAGAGCCTCACCAGTCCAAGATCTACAGGGAAAGTTAGAAAGTTGGAGGCTCATGGGAGCCAGCACTGTTGTTCAGTCCTAGTCTGAAGACACCAGATCCAGGAGAACAGATACTGTGGTTCTGATACAAAGGCTGGCAGGCTTGAAACACAGGAAAAGCTGATGCTTCAAGTACAAAGGCAGGTTTTGTGTTTGTGACCCTATTTAAAGGTAGTCAGGCACAAGAAATTCTCTCTTGCTCAGGGTGGGTCATGCTTTTGGTTCTATTCAGGATTACAACTGGCTGTATGAAGCCCACTCACATTGTGAAAGATAATCCACTTTAATCATTCTGCTGATTTGAATGTTAATATCAACCTCACAGGAATCCCCAGTATGTTTGCATCTAGGCACCCTATGACACAGTCCAGTTGTCACAGATTAACCATTGCAAATCCAATCCTTGTCTACTTGACACTCAGATGCATCCTTAAATCTTACTCATCTTCAACTGAAGACAAAAACAAGGTCATAATTTCACTCACAATGCAGTTATCCTGCATGTAGCCAATGTACACAACTTTCTTCCTTAGAAGAGGAAGCAAAGTCTGGGTGCTGTTTAATCTTCTCCTTAATATCCTACAGCTTAAATACTATTTTAAGTTAAAACTTAAATACTCTGTACATCCTAGCTATGTAAGTGGATAAAGGAAGGAAGGAAAAAGGTGTTTGGCATAATATGCGTGCACACATCTCCATAACCAAACAAGGTGAAATGCTCACAATAGATCGACTCCTCATTTTCATTTCTCTGTCTAGTTATGTGGTCATAACTCGTATCTGTCAGCACCTTTTCTTCCACCCCTTCTGTAGTCCCGCAGCCTTTAGCAAACACTTCAACTACTCAAGCTTCTCAGCATGGTGACAGAAGGGTCCTAACTTCTATTTCAGAAAGTTTGAACTGTTGTTAGTCCTGCCTGGATTGGGTATTTATGGATTTCCATAGGCTTAAGTCACAAGTCACACTAAGAGGTGTTCTAAGAGAAAACCTATATTCCAGACATACGCTCCCTTACATCCTTTTGAAAGGAGGGCCAGTTTCCCTTTTGGTAGTCAGGATCAATAACCAGAGCCAACACTAGAATTTCTTTCTTTCTGGTGATTCAAAATACAAGGAGTCCAACTAGCCAGGCAGAAGTTTAATTTCTAGTTCAATAAATTCATTTTTGTGCCTTCTGTTCTATTAAACCAGCTGCTAAAGGATCATAGAGAAAATGGTAAGACCGGTGAGTTCCATTAACACGAGACTGTTGTCACATTCTGTAAAGCAAGATGGGGAGATGATTCAGTGAATAAATCACTTGCCATACAAGCATAAGGACCAGAGTTCAAATCCCCAGCACCCTCATAAAAGCTGAGCAGGGGTTGGGGGTGGCAGACTGCCTGTAACCCTAGTGCTCCAGGAGTGGGGCAGAAGTGGGGATCCCTAGGGAAAATTGTCCAGCTAAATTAGGCTAGCTGAATAGACACAATCCAGAGTCAGTGAAAGACCTTGCTTCAATAAGAAGTGGAAAGGGCCTGCGGAAGACACTAGATGTCAACCTCTCGCTTCCTCATGCACTCACCTGCATTTCCCCACACATATGTAAACATGTATACATACATGCACACACCCAAAAACTTTTGCTTTGTTTTTTTAAGTCAGAATGCTCCTACATAGCCCAGACTAGTCTTAGACTCCTGATTTCCCTGTCTGATTTCCCTCCTGAATGTGCATCATCATGCCCAACAGAGTAAGTTTTTCTTTAAAATCAAATTATTCCACAGTGCTGTGTGGAATATAGAATGCCATGATGATTGGAAAGGCATTCTGTAAGTCCACTTTGGTAACTTTGGCAAAAGCAATCATGCAGAGAAAACAAATACATATCAAGAATAATTATTTATTCTATTAAGAACAGAATATTGCCCTTCCTATGTTCAAAGTGGTCTAATGCAACTAAACTGCCACTAGGGAGCTGATCAATTGCCCTTGGGAATAAATGATAACATATTAGGGATTCAATGTTTGTCTCTTCTGCAGGCAGATCAGGCATTCAGAAGTAGTAATAGATAGCTAGGTTAGTCTTAATAATTGGAAGTTTAGGTTGCTGATCCTATGCATGCTCTTTATCCCTGCCTATCACTCTGGCTACTTTACTCATAATCCTGTTGGGCAATGACAGGGACAGCTGGGTGAAAGACTGGTGTGCACAGAACATGTAATTCTACCAACCAGATTAGTAAAATCCTCAACTGAGGACATTCTGGTGAGTACTCAAATTGGACACAAATATCTTCACATTGTGTGCATGTGATGGTTAGCTTTAATTCTCAAATTGACATAGCCAAGAATCACCAGGAAAGGGAGTTTCAGTTGAGGGATTGTCTTGATTGTTAATGGTCCCAGCTCACGGTGGGTAGTACCATTCCCTTGGCAGGAGGTCCTGGGCTTTACAAGAATAGAAGCAGCTGGTTGAGTGCAAGCAAGGGTGCATTTATACTCTTTACTCTTGGACTCTAGATATGATGTGATCAGCTACTTGAGTTCCTGCCTTAAATTCCCCCAAAATGATTAACTGTAACTTAGAATTGTAATCCCAATACACTCCTCTCTACCCTAAGTTGCTTGCTGCAGGGTATTATATCACAGCAACAGGAATGAAACGAGACAAGAGCCCATTAAGAAAAGTCTGTGTCATCCCATTTCTAGCAAGACCTCATGCCTGAAGACAGCCGGGACAGGTTTACAAATCTGAACCAAACCACAGCATTTGACCTAGGCGGTGGGGACCTCTGAAGTTGCCGTTGGAATGTCTGACCAATAGGAATGTTTACCTTTGGGGCCACCTGATCACCATGCAAAGGAGCTGCATGTTTGCTCTGTCCAGCTCATCAGTGATGAAGCTTGCGGTATAGAATGCTTCTTTCTAATGGGGGCCCCTATAGACTGAAACAGGCTGTTGCCCAAGTTCTCTTGGGGTCTCTTGTGCTATCAGACAAACTATATAACATATTTTTATGTGAATTTATTATAGTTTATACTGGGGGGGTGAGTAACTCACAAAGAGACAAACACCAGGTGCCCAGCTCTGTGCCATGGCTCAGAACCCACCACTCCAGATCGCTCCTGGGGCCGGCCCATAGTCACCGCTAACTTTCGCCTATGCCTTGTGGGCCTGTAGTCTCGCCCCAGATCAGTAAATGCTGGGCCATTCATTCTAGTGCGCTCAGGTCGCAGCTCTTGTCCAAGATGGCGCCCAGAAGCCCCTCCCTCCATGGCTTACTCCTCAGTCAATTCTCGGCAGCAGGCCCTGCCCCTTGGAGGAAACAGGCTCCTGGGACACACAGGCTATCAGCATGTCCATCCATCATCTGACACTGGCCTGGGCTTTGCAGTGCCTGGGGCCCAGTTGATACACTAAGGTGATCTAGCATGTTGGTCTCTACAGTGGGGTTTTTAACTAGGAAACATTTCCATTTCTCACATGAAATAAATTTGCAAAAAAGTCTATCTGCGTACCTATTCCTCAGATTCCCTTGTTGCCAATTTTCAATTATATTCCTTCCAAGTCTCTAACTGTCCAACTAAACCACTGACCACATCCTACAGCTCTGCATATAATCACCTATCTGGCCATTCCAAGCAAAAAGTGAATCACCAGGCATGCTATGGAGGCCTAATCAGTGTGAGGATTTTCTTTTGTGACGTTCCTCCAAAGTTGTCCCACAAGAAGGGATGTAGTGCTACAGTAATGCCTGCACAGTTAGAGGAACCCACTGCAAATCAGGCCTGAGTTTTCTCTCCCCCGGGATCCTAGGGAGCAATCCTTGAGGCCATGGTAGCAGGCTGGGAGAGAGAAGGTATCATAGCAGTAATGGAAGCTCTAAACATTCAGGTTACCTCTTCACGCGTAATTTCCTTACTATGCCTTCAGGGTCGGTTCAAACCTAGACGCCCGCACACACACACACACACACACACACACGCACACACACACACACACACACCACTTCCATTTGATACTACTGCATATACTCAGCTTTATGGTTTGTGGGTCAGATAATAGTTCATGATGGGCAGCTCAGGTTGTTTGATATATGGTTAAGAATTTAGAATTCATTCTCTGGCTGGGTATGGTATGGTGGGGCATGCCTTTAGCCCTAGCACTCAGGAGGAAGGGCAAGTAGATTTCTGTGAGAGCAAGGCCAGTCTGGTCTACATAGCGAATCCCAGGCCAACTGTGGGAGACCCTATCTCAAAAAGTGCAAAAAAGGTATTCAGTCTTGGGACTGAGTGGTGACTCAGCAGCTAAGAGAACTGACTACTATTGCAGAGGCCTGGGTTTGGTTCCCAGTGCCCACACAGCAGCTAACAACCATCCATAACTCCAGTTTTAGGGAATCTAAAAGGAAAAGTTTAATTTCTGTGGCTCAATAGCAGGCCACAAGATGTTTCTCAAAAGGAAAATGGTTACCCAAAAAGAACATCAGGGCTTTACTCCAAAATCCTGAACATCTCTGCAGTCATTCACCATAGGAGCCTTCCAAAGGTTCTAAACAGCAGCCCCATCTGTCACTGGCACTTTAGGTACCACTGATCTGCTGGAGGGTATGCCCACACAGTAGAGAAGCTTGGACCTGTTACAGAGCCTTCTCTTATCCTAGGCTCCATTCAAAACTAGTAGCAGCTTTTCGGGTAGACTAGATAGACAAGCCAGGCACACAAATGAAGGAATCTGTGCCTCCCAAATTCAGAACCCACTACCTGTTGAATCTTTTCCTATTGTAGCAGGAGCCATATGCATCATCTTATCCTTTTCCCCAAAAGGAATATCGTGACCTCCCCCCGCCAAAGAACCTCTAGATATTTCACTGAGGCCCCTGATTTTTTTTTTTTTTTTTTTTTTTTTTTGAGACAGGGTCTTCCTATAGCCCGAGCTGGCCTGGAACTCGCAATGGAGACCAGGCTGGCCTTGATCTCACAGAGCTTCACCTGCCTCTGCCTCCTGAGTGCTGGAACTGAAGGAGTGCACCACCATACCGAAGTGGCCCCTGAATTTTTGTCAAAAAAAATTTCCAGCATCTGACACACTACTCTGTAACCAATAAGCTTGGTGTAGTTATTACTTTTTGTTCACTAGTAAATACACATCATGCCACTAACACAATGGGCCAGTGTGACATTTTGAGAAAGGAAAAAGTGATCAAGAGTTCTGTGAGTTAAATTAAGACATAATACTAGAAATCTGATATATGCATAAGGGCGGGCTGTGAAGATGTTCTTGCTAGCCGTACCCACTGAAAGAAAGCTGCTTCTTGAAGTCTTTATTAACAGGAAAAATTAGGAAATTGAATTTGCTGAATTCAATTGCTGTGCTAATTTATTCAATGAAACCATGCCTGATATAGCACCTGTAATTAGAAATATGATCTGGTTAAGCTTAAAATAATTTACTGTTGTTTTCCAGGATCCAACTGTCTCCTGAATAGACCAAATAAAAGAGTTGAAAAGAGTTGAATAGGGATGTGGTGGGACACCACTCTTGAATCTTTCAGGCCCTTGATGGTAGCACTAATCTCTGTCATCCCTCCTGAGATGTAGTATTGCTCCTGGTTTTCCATTTTCCTGGAAGAGGCAACTCTAGTAGGTCAGTGGCATTATTTTCCCCTACCATGATGATTATCCCTCTGCCCGTTGGAAAGCCAGTTGGGGGAATTCTGTGAATTGCTGAATATGTCTACTATAGTTATGCTTCTCTGACTGAAGAAATAATCACAAGATATGTTCAAGGACTCAGTAGACCCATTTTTAAATGGATCTAGGCTAAAACTCCATAATCGCCTGATCTCCACAAGCCCTTTCTCTGTGACCATAGTGATAGTTTGCATCCCCAGGAATTAGGGTCAGTTCAGAGCCAGGGTTCTGTAGTATCTGAAGGTTCTGATCATTTTGTCTTCCCAGTGTGGTTGCTCAGATACAACGGCTATAGGTTCGTTGGGAGAAGGCCTGTGGAGAGATTAACCATACAAATTTTTAGTAGTATCTTGGGTCCTTCCTTAAGGGAATCTATTCCTCCCTCCATCCAAAGGATTATATAAACAGTCTCAAGTCTGAGAATTGATTGAGGGTCATGAGTCTCTGTTTTTATGATTCAGATTAAACTTGATCTGGAAACTTCTTGTTTATGTAAACCAAGGAATTTGATAGGCCTCCTGTTTCACTTCCAGGAACACTACAACCCACTAGCTAATGCAAAAGGTCTACAGGAGTTACTCTGATTGTTGTTTGACTGTCGTGCACTACAGTAACCACTCCTACATTGCTTTTGGTGTTTGGGTGCTACCACGTGGCTCCTGCCAATCCAAGATAAATCTTTCAGTTTAATCTAATACAACACTTGTTGAGTACCTACTATTGCAAGGCAAGTTACTTATAAACAATTTACCCTGAGAATTAAGTATTTTAAAATAATCTGTCTTCTAAATGTGTATCACTAATATTGATAAACTATCAAAGTACATTTACTTAGTTCTTCCTCCTCTTCAAAGGTAGCTTACACCCATCCAGGGATCCTCAGCAATTCTCAGCCTTCTGGTTGAGCACAAGGCCCATTGATTTGTCAGCATCTTGTTTCTCTGAGACTATTCATAATTGTTCCAACAGCTCCCTTGATGCCATCTAAGCTCCTGACCTTTACATATTTTCTCTTTGTCACCAGGTTCAGAACTGAAACCACAAAACAGCAGGTGCTATTTGCTCTGATTTTGTAGCTCTGGTTTTCCTCCTGCCTAATGCTTACTTTTCATTTGACTTTTTACAAAAAAGAGAAGGGAAAGAGCTCTAGATTTCTTGAAGGGATCAGACCCCTTTTGCCTTCAGAACTCCTTTTATAATGTCAATATTTTAAAACTACCAAACTAAACAGAGCAGATTTTTATGCAAGTTTACAGATTAGGATCTTTGCAGTATGTTACAGCTAAATGTCAGAACTGGATAATGTCAACATTAATCAAAATGGCCATCAAAGAATTGAAAGCATGTAGAAACTACATGAGTCCTAACATTCCCTAGGTAGCATTGCATTAGCAGATGTCAAAGTTAACAGTGTTAGCTAACTAAACATTGAACTGCATGAGCAGATGGTAGAAGTTAGCTGGTCAGTATCGATATTAATCATACTTTGGATAGTAGACAGACAATCCATAAACACCCAGTTTTCACCAGGGAAGAAAGCTGATTTTAACTTCTTCCATTGCGATTGAAGCCCTGACCATATTTCTTGATATAAATTAATTAACCAAGTTCCATCTCCACTTTGTGCAGATTTCTCTGGTTAAAATTTACTTCCATCTATTCTAATTATTTGTCTTGAGGGATAATGATTTGCTAATAGCTGAAGGCCTATAATAGAGTAAGCAAGGAGTTTGGGGTAAAATAGGCTTGGATTTAAATTTCAGCTCAAGAACTCTCTATGACAACCTAGGTAAATTTCTTAATTTCTCTGAGCCTCACAGTACTCATTTCTAAAGCAGAGACTTTTGTGCCTACCTAGAAGTGCTAATTTGGATTGGATGATATAATTTATTTATCTTGGTTATAAACAACAGGATACTATATCATCAAAACACTTTAGTTATAAGCAACAGAGATAAGCTCTGACTAATGAGGAAAAACAGGCATAAAAATTAAATGGCTAGTGTGGAATTGGATCCTAAGTGAGAGGGAAAATTTGATATAAAGGATATTATTGGAATAATTGGTACGATTTGAAAATGGACTGTATATTTTAAAATGGTATTAATCTTAAATTTTCTAAATTTGATCATTGAATTGAGGTTTTAGAAGAGAGAAGCCTAGGGATGTGAGGGCGATCTGACCATGATGTCTGTCACCCCACTGATTGCCAGGGTTGATTCAGCTGATCTGACTGTTCACATAAATATCCCCTTCCTCCCTCACCCTCCATGTGCGTCCCTTAGACCTTCTCTGACAGAGAAGAGATGTCAAGGGTATACAAAGAGCTGCATTCCTCTGCTAGAACTTCCAAACAAGCTCTCAAGAGAGAATCCTGACTCTTAAGAAATACATAGTATAGAATTTGGAGGCAAAGGACTGTGATATCTGAAATTCTCAAATAGCTCAGGGAAAAATTATTCATATACACATATATATTCTAATAAATATTCTAATACATATATAAAAACAGAAATCAATATAGTAAATGGGAATCTGAGTAATGATATGGGAACTCTTTCAACTGCCTTTATAACTATATTACTTTAAAATAATTTCAATTAAAAAAATTAGAAAGGAAAAAAATGGGCAACTTGTGTGAAGAATTATGGAACTTGCAAAATGACCAAACTTGGAAATGTGATAAGTACCAGGATGGGAATCACTCCATGATCGGAGTACAGCATTGGTCAGAAAATGACTCTCTCTTATTGTTGTTCTTCCCCCATGGCTCCTAAGCCCAGAAAAGGGGTACCTGGTGAGGGGTTGGAGAGAGAATCTCATGGAAGTTTCCAGAAAGGTCTCTCTCTCTCTCTCTCTCTCTCTCTCTCTCTCTCTCTCTCTCACACACACACACTGTAGGCAGGATGGATACTGGTTTCAATACCGTGTCTGGGAAACAATTCCTGGATCAGCACATAATAGATATTCAAAAAAACTTATAATGCATGCTTATACTCACATACAAAATAGGTAACACATGAAACCTATGCAAGGAATCTTGGTTCCTTTTCCTTTTGTACTTCTAAGTATCTTACCAAGTCTAGAGCAGGTAGTTTAAGGTGTTCTAAACCAGTCACTAACTAAATTGTAGCCTTGGCCTAACCTGTGGAAAGTGATTGCTGTCTATGGCATAAATATGTGCATTCAGGAGTCACATCTTCCTCACTGATGAATGGGATGTTCTGAACACACAGACTGCTTCAGGTCTCCCATCAAAACATAGGGAAAGGTGACCCAAAAAAAGTACACTAGCTTGATTTGATAGTCTTACTCATTGTGGTTAGCTTGTTTTTTGTTTTTGTTGTTTTGTTTCCTTTCTTTCTTTCCTTCTTTTTCTTTCTTTCTTTCTTTCTTTCTTTCTTTTCTTTCTTTCTTTTTTTGTGAGAAACTGCCTCCCTGTAGCCTCAGCTAGCCTGGAACCTGCTATGTAGACCAGGCTGTCTTCAAACTCAAAGAGATTCACCTGCCTCTGCCTCCCAAGTGCTGTGATTAAAAGCATGCATCACTACATCAGGCTAGGGATTATTTTTAAAACATATAAACTGGAAGATCTAAAGAAATGGACAAGTTTCTAGATACATATGATATGCCAAAAATGAATAAAGAAAACATAAAAAATATAAACATGAGCTGGGCTGTAGCTTGTGCAAGGATTCAGCGTGCACGTGCGCGCACACACACACAGAGGCACACACACACTGATAGTATATATATTTATATATACATATATGTATATATGTATTCTATCAATTTTTTTCCTTTAGAGAACCCTGACTAATACAGACAGCAATGAGAACTTGTGGAAATCCCCTTTAATTTTGTTCAATTTTATAATTAAAAAGTCTTTGAGAGAGCAGCAGGACTAGAGATGGCAGGCAAAGTAAATGTTCACATTTTGAAAGGAAGGAACAGGGAAAACATAAAAGATTATGAAATAATCCTGTAGAAGAGTGGGACAGAGACCCAACTGGAGAAGGACAGCTTAGTTGGCAGATAGAGTTATGGCCCCATTGAAGCTATCAGTTGCAATATATTTCCATAATCTTTTTGAGACAGGTTATCTCTGTAGCCCCAGCTGGCCTGGAACTCACTATATACTAGGCTGGCCTCAATCTCAGAGATCTGCCTACCTCTGCCTCCAAAGTGCTGGGATTAAAGACATGTGCCACCATGCCTGGCCTTCGGTTGCAGTTTTAAGGAATGCCTCCAGCCTCACAAAACAGCATGATAAATCCCAAATTGCTACTACCTCTCCCTTTCAAAAATGGAAGTCCAGAATCACAAGTGGGAACATGTCCCCCCATCATAAAAACATTTCCCAGTTCCTCTTACAAGTAGGAATGTCTATATAAATTCCAGTGCTAGAATGTAGCAGGAATAGCTTGTGAATGCTGGGAAGACAGCTCAGTGTGTAAAAGTGCTGCCTCACAAGCATGATAATCTGAGTGTGATCCCCAGGGTTTATGTAAAAATATTGTAATCTGGAGAGGTAGAGCCAGTGCAGCCTTTAATTGGTGAGTTCCAGGCCAAAGAGATACCCTGTCTCAAAGAAGGTGGTGTTCCTAAGAATGATACTTGAGGCTCCACATGCACAAGTGACATGTGCGTGTACCCCCCACGTGAACGTGCATGTGTGCACATGCCTAACTAATCAAGACTTGCAAACTTATGGCCAGTAGTCCATAGCCTGGTTCTGTAAGTCCTGAAAGTTAAGAATGCTCATTATGTATTTAGATTTTTTCTCATGATTTTTCTTATTTTCTTTTTATATTTTTATATAAATATATGTAATGCTTATACTTTATATTGTTAGCAAATACATATGGTAATAGCATGTTATGATTCCTGTATATTTATGTTGTAGAGTGAGTAAATCAAGACAATGAACCTACTACCTTCTATACTTATTTAAAATGTCTCAGGAATTTTAAGAATACAGTGCATTATTATCATCTGTGGTCACCACGTTGTTCAGTGAATTCCCACATTCTGTCCTACCTCTGTGAACCTGAATTTTTTTTTAATTTTATGTGTATGCATGTATTGCCTATGTGTAGATTGCTCATGCAATGCCCGCGGAGGACAGAAGAGGCTGTCAGATCCCCTGGAACCGGAGTTAGGACAATTGTTAGCTGCCATGTGGGTGCTGTGATTCAAATCCGGATCTTCTGCAAGAACAACCAGTGTTCTTAACCACTGAGCCATCTCTCCAGTGCCCAAACCTGACTTTTTAGCTATCACATATAAGGGAGATTATATGTAGTATGTGTCTTTCTCTGCCTGGCTTCCCTCATTTCATACAATGTCCTCCAGATTCATCCACATTATCACAAATGACAAGATGTCCTTCTTTTTCAAGGCTAAGTAGTATTTCTTGTATATATACAGTGTATATAGACAAGTGTATATATACACTGTATTTTGTGTATCCATCTACTCACTGATAGATGTTTAAGTTGGTTCTACAACTTGTTATTATGAATGATGCTGCAGCAAAGCTGGGAATGCATATGCTTCTTTAACATACTGATTTCATTTTCCTTTGGATATTTACCAGAAGTGAAATTGTTGGAACATTTGGTAGTTCTATTTTTAATTTTCCAGGAAGAGACCCGTCTTCTGTTTTCCAGAATATCTATATTAATTTTTATTCTCAACGGCATTCCTTCTTTCCACATCCTTGGCAAACACTTACTATTCTTTGTCTTTCTGATAACAGCCATTCTAGCAAATATGAACCCATAGCACACTGTGGCTTTAATTCACATTTCCTGGTGATTATTTTTTCATATGCTCAGCCATTTGTGTCTTCATGTCTATTCCAGTTATTTGCACAAACTTTAATCAGGTTGCTTCCTTGATATTGAATTGAAGCTCTTATATATTTCAGCTATTTGCCCTTATCAGACATACAGCTTTCAAACATTCTCTTCTGTGGATTGAGAGTTTGCTATGCCGAAGCTTTCAAGCTCGAGAGAGTTCCATTTGTCAATCTTTTCCTTTGTTCCAGTGTTTTCTATATTGCTGTTAAAAAAAAATCATTCTCCAAAATTATGAAATGGAGTATTTCTTCTAGATTTCATTCTAAAGAATTTACAGTTTCAGGGGCTAGAGAGATGACTCAGTAGTTAAGAGTGCTTGTTGCTTTTGCAGAGGGCTGGAGTTTGGTTCCCAGCACCCACATTAGATGATTCACCTGAAACTCCAGCTCTAGGGGATCTGATGTCCTCTTCTGGTCTTCATGGGCACCCACACTCACACACAAATACACACACACACGCATAAATAAAAATATTTTTTTTAAAAAATTACAGTTTCAGGGCTTGACAGATGGCTCAGTGGTTAAGAGCACTGGCTGCTCTTTCTGAGGACTTGGTTTTGGTTCCCAGTTGGCTAACAACCATCTGTAACTCCAGTTCCAGGGGACTCCAATGCCCTCTTCTGGCTTCTGTGAACATTGCGTGTACATGTTGCACTCACATATGTACAGGTAAAACATACATATAAAATAAAGATAATGCAATTTGAAAAATTACACTTTCAACCATATTTAAGTCTTTTGTCCACTTTTAGTTTGTTTTTGTTTATGAGGGGAGATGAGAGTCCCATTTTATTTTTATGTATATGGTTCCTCAGTTTTCCTAGCACCATTTATAAGAGACTGTCCTTCCCCATTGTCTGTTCTTGACACCATTCCTGAAGATCAATTGACCATAAATGTTTGGAGACATGTCTGAGCTCTCTATTGTGTTATGTTGAGCATTTGAATTTTTAAAAGTTGTAGAAACACATTTAGAATACAAGAAAAATGGGACTGAAGAGATGGCTCAGTGGTAAAGAGCACTGGCTCTTCTTGCAGAGGACCTGGGTTCAATTCCCAGCATCCACGTGGTGATTGACAACTGTCCGTAACTCCAGTTCCAGGGATCCAACGCCCTCTTCTGACTTCTGTGGGCATTGCATGACACTGGTGCACGTACACACAGGCAAGCAAGACACCCATCACATAATAAAGGAAAAGAAAAGAAAAGAAAAATGAAATGTGATAAAGACTGTATGTGTCCTATAAGGCCTAACATACTTTATTATCTCTGTTTTACAGAATTATTTTGTCCGCCTGATCTAAAAGCTCGTCCAAGGTTTCAGCTTTATTTATTTATTTATTTATTTTGCTTTTTTTTCAAGAATGTTTCACGTAATATACTAATTATTTCCTATCATGTCACATTAGGAGACATACAATGTCTCATTGTCACTGTTGTGATGATGGGAAGATTAATCAGTGGTTTCAGAGACGTCAGTCTGACATGTTCCTTACAAATTTCCTTATCAACATTTGTCCTAATGGCTTTAGTATACATTGGTGATGTTGCCTCAAATTTTCATTAAAGATTCTAAGATGGTGAGTTTTTACTTCTATCATTCCCTTTGCATTTATTAACTGAAAATTTTCAAAAAAGAGATTTGTCATGTTAACTTGATTAACACCCCAAATCACTCTTAGTTTCTTTCTTTTTTAATATTTTATTTTTATTTTATGTGCATGCATGTATTGCCTGCATGTATGTTAAGTATACCCCTGTCATGCAATGAGTGCAGAGGACAGAGGAGAGTGTCAGATCCCCTGGAACTGGAGTTATGGGTGGTTGTTAGCTGCTATGTGGGTGCTGGGAATTAAACCTGGGTCCTCTGTAAGAACAGCCAGTGCTCTTAAGGCCATCTCTCCAGCCCTGTTTCTTTCTTTTTAAAATGTATTTACTTTATTCTTTATTTTTTTTTATTTGTGTGTCTGTCTGTGACATGTGTGTACAGGTGTCTATGGAGATCATATGAGGGCATCAAATCCCTTGGAGCTAGAGTTACAGGTGGTTGTGAGCTGCCTAATGTGGGTCCTGGAAACCAAGCTTGGGTTCTCTACAAAAGCAGCAAGTGCTCTTAACTGCTGAGCCATCTCTCCATCCCCTGTTTCTTTCTTATTATTTACCAATTTGCACAGTAATGAACTGGCATCCTAACAATCTCCAGAAGTAACCAATAAATATTGGGTTTTAATGGTTTTTATATTTTTTATCTTATGCATATGATCTTGCTCTCTCTCTTTCTCCACCCCCCCGCATGTGTGTGTGTGTGTGTGTGTGTGTGTGTGTGCACGCGCGCGCGCACGTGTAGGTCAGAGACAACCTCAAGTGTCTTTCCTTACCTTCTCCCTTGTTTGAAACAGTCTCTTGTTTGCTGTTGTGAATACTAGGCTAGCTGGCCCACAGGTCTCTGAAGATTCTTCTGTCTCTGCCTTTCTTCTCCCAGTACAAGCACTGGGGGTTGCAGACATATGCTACCGCACCCAGCTTTACATGGCTTTTGGAGATCTGAACTCAGATCCTCACACTTGTGGGACAAGCACTTTACCCACTGAGCCATCTCCCCACACAAATACTAAATTTTAAACAAAACAAATCTGATGAAACCATGGCTACCCAGTAGCACCCCCTTAAAGCACTATCATTTGCTTTCAAATAGCATGAGTTCTTCAAATTGGAAAACTAATTTGGAACACTTACAGAAGAGAATTCTGGGGAACACAGTTCCTAGCTATACTGATAATTTGATGATGGATAGTAAAACACAGAAAATTATCTTGAAGGCATAGCAATTAAAATACTCAGAGAGTCCTTACAAAGTAAATGAAAGTATTTTCTGTTTTCTACAAGGAAAACCTCAAACCAATGGGTAGGAAGAAGCAAGGATCAACTAACAATATATTGCTACAAATGGTGACATTTGTTCCAATAGTTTCTCAAGACTTCCAATGTAACTATGTAACATGTTAAATTGTTTTCTTCTTTTAAACTGGACAAAGTCACTTTTTATCGCAAATAAACACAATTACAAAGGCAACCCTATATTGCCAGCACTGAACAGTCTTATACTGTCAGAAAGGATCTATAGTAAAAAATAGATTTTAAGGGAAAGACTTTTTTGCTTTTCGGCTATATGTTAATATTCCACATCGATTCTCAGAGGATGATGAGGAAAATGATAATACCTACCCCCCCATAAAAAATAATTACATCTGAATCTTATCCTTTCTAGATTGTTCTTCTAAGGAAGACTCTCAAGGAATTCATATTTCTCTCCCCACTCTCTTAACCCCATGAACCAGTGTTATTTATAGGAATGTATCTTATTCTAGGAATCAAAGGAAGTGGGGAAACTGAAAGCTGATGCTCTACAATGTTCTGTAACCAGTGCACAAGTTATCAATTACCATAAAAGAAGTTGCTCCAGCAAGGCTAAGGAGATGGCTCAGTGCGTAAAGTGCTTACTGAGCTAACATGAAAGCTTGAGTTTGGATCCCCAGCACACATGTAAATGCCAGGTGGGGCATGGGAATATAATCCTAACCCATGGGAGGCAGAAACAGGGTCCCCAGAGCAGGCTGGCCAGCTAGAGTAGCCAAATCGAGTTCTGGGTTCAAGTAAGAAAATTTGCCTCAATACATAAAGTAAAGAACGCTGGAGAAAGACACCTGATGTCAATCTCTAGCCTCCACACATACATATATACATGTGCACATTCTCCTGCACACACATATTGCCCACAAATACAAACATGCATGCACACTATGCACATAAACACACAAAAGATTTTACCCTAAAAATTATGGTTTAAAACAAGAGTAAACATTATCATCTCTTGGTTGCTATGGATCAGATGTTTAGAATTGGCTTAGTTTGATGTTTCTGGTTCAGAATCTCTCATGTAGTTACACTCAGAATATCAGTGGGAGCTGTAGTAATCTGGTGATCTGAGGTCTTGATGAAGCTAGAAGACCTGCCTTTCAGCTGTTCTTTCATATATCTACAAGGTGCTGCAGTCAGAATGTCTTGACATGTAGACGTCTTCATAGATCTACTTAGGGTTCTCTATGACATGGGAGCTGCCATCATCACAGCCATTGATTCAAGAGAGGGAGACAGATAAGGTGATATCTACTATGACTTGTCGTTAGAAATCACATCATCACAATAGTGTGGTCTTTTTTTCTGGTTATATGAACTAATCCTGTGCAACTAATATCATAAACAACTATACAAGGTATAAATCTCAGGAGACAAGGATCATCACTACTATAGTCACTGGAAAAAGTAAACAAAATTATGTAAACTGTGCTTATGTGTCTGTGTGTATATGTGTATGTGTACTTTGAGACAGGGTCTTACTATATAACCCAGGCTAGCTTTGAATTCATAATGTAGTCCAAGCTAGATTTGAATTCATTATGTAGCCCAACTACATTGAACTCATCATGTAGCTCAGGCTAGCCTTGAACTTGTGATCCTCACTTACCAAAAATATAAATTAATAAACACTAATATAATACAAAAAATGAGTATCACATCAGTGCCTCTTTTGTTAATTTGTAAAAACCGTAACTAAATTATAATCTTGTGACATATGTGCTATAAATGTTAAAATGTTTAATATATTGAAAATAAAAATGTGCATGTTTATGTCTATTAATATACATGGCTCTGAAAGCAAAACCTGAGGAGTAGGATAAATCAGTTTTCAGAAGAAGCCAAGCTGTCAATCTGTCTCCCTTGCTACTGTTCACAAGAGTTGGCAGAACTCAAGGCACTTCTGCCAAAGGAACACACGTACTAGGAAGCATTCGTTTCCCCGAACTCTTGAGCATTACTGTCCATGTAGAAGAATCAGCACGCTGCATTGCTCCAGGATACTTCTCATGAGCTTCTTCTGCAAGAAGCTCAACCAAATGTACAAAATACTCAATCAGTTTTCCTTCTTATAAAAGCAGAGAATAACACCGTCTCCTTTTGGTGTTTTAAATGCTCATACAATTTTCTGCTCATTGTATAACAGTGGTGAGGACTGGCAGCCCGGGTTCTAGGAAGACTTGTCATCCGAATCATCCAAAATCTCCATCTTAAGAAAAAAAAAAAAAAAAAAAAAAAAAAAAACAAAGCAAGCATTTCTTTGGAGGTAATTTTTCATTTTGGAAGTCGAAGTACAGACCAGCTTTTAAGACATGAGACTAGTACCAGGCCTTCCTTGGATGGGTTGAAGGCTTGCTTTCTGTGCCATTCTCAGCAGGTTTTTCTCTTGTCTAGAACTGGTATTAATTCCTCAAACACTAAGAAAAACATCCTATACAATATGACGCCAGCTTCACATTTGAGTCGCTGGCATCACCAGAATTTCTCATAAAGGATAAAATCAGCCCTACCTCCAATTCCTGCCTGCCTCTGTTAAGGGGTAAACTTAGAAAAGGGCTAGCTTTCTCAGGCTTCACAGGTTTCTTTAGCAGAGCCTGTTCTTTACCAAAGATATACTCCATTTTTCACATTACGTATCTAGAGCTGACTATATGCTAGGGAAGTAGTAACCCTTAAGAGAATTTGGGAACTTTCATAAGGAGACAAGGTGTTTCCCAAATGTTCACAGAATCTACAGTCAAAGGCAATAGAATTCAATGAATGGGGCAGTGGCGGGGGTGGGGGTTCCTGACCAACCCGTGGACAATAAGTAGCTGTACAATTATAAAAAAAATTGAAAACCACAATAAAGCTGACCAAAGGTCAATGTTCATTTATAATTATAAACTAAAACTATGTCAGTAATAAGGTATTAATTCCTAAATAATCTGAATGTTAGTGGAGTTTACTTTTTCTGAAACATCGTCCCTTTTCTTCACAATATTTCTAGAAACGTTGGGAATAAATCTGTCCTTTCTTTTCAGTTTTACTCTATCAATGGGAAAGCCTCCAAATGTAGGTATAATAATAAAAAGACCTTTCCAGACACAATGGGGTGCTTATTCTAAAGCTGAGCATGCAGTAAGACACATTTTCAAAAGCTATTCTCAACCTTTGAAGTTCTGTGCAATTCAAAAGAAAATGTGAATACAAGAAGATTGGGTCAGATTTTGTTTTCTGCTATTTTTCTTTACTTTTATGAATTACATTATTTTCTGGTTTGAAGTCTTAGAAGTTAATTATAGATAAAAATATTTGCAAGCAGCCAGAATCAGCCTTGCGCAATGTACAGCAAAACTCCAAGACTGTTCCTTGGAGATCATCACATGGATAGGCATTAACCATGCAACAACAAGTCTAAAAATGTAAGGAAATAGGCATTTCAGTTGAAAAAAAAAGAATCCATTTTCAAAACTGACAGGTGAAGTTTTAAAAGATGTTGGTCTTACATTATCAGAAAAAAATAAAGTATCTTAATAATGTTCAAGAACTGAATATTATTTCTAAAGCAAGGGATGAGATAAATGTCAAGGTTTGCTATCCTCAGCCATTTCTTCACAATATGCCATTCTGAAGGCAGCCTGAGGAGTGGTTGAAGATACTTGCAATGCTTTTAACTGAGAAGAACTCATGTGTCTTAAAAAAAAAAAAAAAAAAGTGCCTAGCCTGGCGTGGTGGTGCACATCTTTAATTCCAGCACTCGGGAGGCAGAGGCAGGCAGATCTCTGTGAGTTCAAGGCCAGCCTGGTCTACATAGTGAGTTCCAGGACAGCTGGGGCTACAGGGAGACCCTGTCTCAAAAAGACCAAAAAAAAAAAAAAGCCTAACAATTTGTATAGACTTAATAAGAAAATCAGTAGTAGGAAGAAAGATATCTCAATAGAAAAATGGGCAGCATACTTAGTCAATTCATCAAATAGAGTTTAATAAAAATAAACACTGAAAGGTCCTCAGCAAGAATAAAAATCAGGGAAATGCAAATTTAAACTGCAGGAAACAAATGCCTGCAATGAGATGTGACTCCACCCTCAGCATTAGAGATACACTTAAAAGTCTGATAGGGGCTGGAGAGATGGCACAGCAGTTAAGAGCACTTGCTGCTCTTGCACAAGACCTGCAATTTGTTTCCAAGCACCTGTATCAGGTGGCTTACAACTGCATGCAACTCCAGTTCCAGGGGCATCCAACGTCCTCTTCTGGCCTCCAAGGGCACTTCATGCACAATGGTCCACATACAGACAAGCAGGCATGTATACATACACATAAATAAAAATATATATTTTTAAGTATAAGGTAGGGATGGCTCACTCCGTGGTTAAGAGCACTAGCTGCTCTTGAAGAAGATCTGGGTTCAGTTCCCAGCATCCTCATAACAGTTAATAACTGTTCCTAACTCCAGTTTTAGGGGATCCAACCCTCTTCTGGTCTCCATGGGTGACACAGGCATACTTACACACATGCAGGCAAAACACTCATGTATATAAAATAAAGTTAAATTAAAAATAAAACATTCAAAACAAACAAGAAGACTCCAAAGAATTTCTGGGCATGGTGGCACATACCTTTAATCCCAGCACTTGGGAGGCAGAGGTATGTAGAACTCTGAGAGATCAAGGCCAGCCTCATCTACATAGCAAGCTCCAGGCCAGTTTGGGCTACAGTGAGACCTTGTCTGAAAACAAACAAACAAACAAACAAACAAACAAACATGTATAAGGAAACTCCCAAGCACCCAGTCATCTTAGCTCTCAGACCTTTTTGGATTATGAAATCCTATCCCATTCCAGATCTGTGCACCCCTTCAGTCTTGTCAGGATTAATCCATCTCTCAACTCTCACTAGAGAAGTATCCTTATGCACCAGAGGGTGATTAGCACAGAAACCCACAACTGGCCAATGTGCAGAGAACAAGAGGCTGCAGAGTGCTTATCCTTGAATAAGACACCTATATCAAATTTCTGCCTCCCAAGGCTCATGAATCATTGCTGAAGAGTGGGTGGAAAGATTGTAAGAGTCAGAGGAAGTGGATGACCACAGGGAAATGGAGTTTTCCAGACATCTGGTCAGTTACTCATATGAACTCACAGCAATGGTAACAGCATGCACACATCCCATGCAAGCTCAACCACACAAAACCCCAGCATAGACATGAGGAAGTGGGTAAGGAACCCTAACACAACCTAAGAAAAATTCGGCAATCAATGACTTCTGGGGGGGGGGCAGTCTCTTTTAAGGATGGGGCTTGCGGTAGGTTAGCCAGGCTCCAGTGAATGAATCCATATTGACAGTCATTTGAGGACATTAATTAGACTCTATAGGCCTTGAGATGATAGATAGATGATAGATAGATAGATAGATAGATAGATAGATAGATAGATGATAGATAGATAGATAGATAGATAATTAGATATGTGGGTATATAATGGATATCTACCTGTCTGTACAAAATAGAGCACATTAAAGTGGGCAGGGGGCATTAAGGGGAAGTACAAATTTGGGAGGTGATCTAAATACCATGTATTATATTGTATAAAAACCTCAAAATTCAATTTAAAAAATAAAAACAGTATAAGGACCTGGGCATGGTGGTGCAAGACTTTAATCCCAGCATGCAGGAGGCAGAGGTAGGTGGATCTCTGTGAGACTGAGGTCAGTCTGGGCTACATACCAAGTTCCAGGTCAACTGGGACTACAGAGAGACCTGTCTCTAAAACAAACAAACAAAAAAAATCCCAAAAACTAAAACAAAAGAAGACTGGGTGTGATAACATACACCTTTAAATCCAGCACTCAGGAGACAGAGGCAGGTGGAGTTCTATGAGTTTGAAGCCAGGTTTGTCTACATGGTTAAGTTCTAGACCAACCAGGGCTACATAGTGAAGTCCTATCTAAGAAAAATGTCTACAGCTGAATAAGGTTGTTGATTGCATTTCTCTGCCAGTAACATGCATAGCACCTCCTAGTATTGTGAAAGCTACCCAGTAGAAATGAACTTTTGAGGTCAGTACCAACCTGATTTCTCCTTGCTTGTCCTACAACTTAGGTATATAGTGTCTTCGGCAATAAGATCTCACCATCAAGTTCTGACAGGTGACCCAGTGCAATAGCAATAGCTAGTGTTGTTTGAGGAGCCTATGGAGCCTCCCTGGTCAACTCCAAAAGAGGGAATCCAATAATGGTGCTGAGCTTTTCATTTCCTAGCCTGTGGTATATATTGGGGTTACTGAACCCCTATTATAGGATAACTACATTTAAACTATTTTTATATTGTTTATGTATATATTGAAAGAAGTTTCTACAGTGGGTTTCCATATGAATTTTAAGATATTTTTATTTATTATTTTTATTTTATGTGTTTAAGTGTATTGCCTGCATATGTGTAAGTGCACCTGTGTCATGTAATGCCCATGGAGGTCAGAAGAGGGTGTCGGATCCTCTGGAACTGGAGTTATGGATAGTTGTTAGCCACCATGTGGGTGCTGGGAATCAAACCCGGGTCCTCTGCAAGAGCAGCCAGTGCTCTTAACTACTGAGCCATCTCTCTAGGCCCCATATGAATTTTTTTAAAGGCCTTTATGTTAGCTATCCGTCCTCCTACTCCCTCTTCTTCTCTACTCTCTCATTCCCCACCCCTTGCAACACATACCCACTGGTGCAAAGTGGCATAAATGTTATGGGAGTAAACAATGACCTTCTGATTGGATTTCAGGCCTGCTTCACAAGATGGACACTATACTTGACACTGTTATCAGAGCCAAGAACCTGTAGCTAGACAGGTCACAGGCCACAGGACAGAACTTACTGCAATTATTCTGTTAAATAGACATAGTATTAAACTGAAACTTAATGATATCATTATGCTCGTAGATTAGTGCATCTCTTATCTCTCATCAGAGAAGATTCTTCTTGCAGCAGATGGTCATAAGCTCAGAGACCCACAACTGGTCAACATGCAGAGAATAAGAGACTGTGGACAGCCCTAAACAGGGCACCTATATTACACTCTGTCTTTCCAAGGCTCAGGGATCATTTTAGAAGAGGGGGGCAGAAAGATTGTAAGAGCCATAGAAGTAGATGAATACAAGGAAACTGATTACACTCTGTCTTTCCAAGGCTCAGGGATCATTGTAGAAGGGGGGGGGGCAGAAAGATTGTAAGAGCCATAGAAGTAGATGAATACAAGGAAACTGTATTGTCTGAACACCATAGGGTAGTTGCACAAATAAACCCACAGCACTGTGACACTATGCATAAGATCTGTGCAAATCCAAGGCAGACAAAAACCCAGCATGGACATGGGAGGTGGGCAGGAAACCCCAACCTTAGCTGAGGATGAGGATCTATTGGCAATTGATAGATGCTGGGAGAGGGAGAGTCAGTTTTTCTCACTGGTGTTACATCTGGTAGGTTGGCCAGACTCCAAGGGATAGACCTACACTCAAGAGCATTTTTGAAAGACATATTGGACTCAATAGGCCTTTAAAAAAAGACAATAATAGAAGACATGGAGCTGGAGAGATGGCTCAGGGGTTAAGAGTACTAACTGCTCTTCCAAAGACCTGAGTTGGGTTCCCAGCACCCACATGGTAGCTAATGACCCTCTTTAATTCCAGTTACAGGAGACCTGATGCCCTCTTCTGGCCTCTGTGGGCATTACACACACAAATGCACTTACACACATACAATACACTCAAACACATAAAATGAAATAAATTATAAAAAACAGGAAGTTGAGGGATAGTGAGGTGTGGTGGAAAAGAAGGAGGCCTGACTATGATCAATATGCATTGTATGAAATCCTCAAATCAATAAAAATATTTTTTCAAAAGGCACATTTGGGAATGTGTCTCAATGTAGTGTTTGCCTAGCATGTGTGAAGCTGTGGGCTCCATCCCCAGCACACACACAAAAAGTCTGCTAAGTTAAGAGGGTGTGAAGCCACAGAAAGTCTCACACATGGAAGGTGATCCTTTAGGAAGCCCTTTTTATAATATAGTAATTTTACTCTTAGATATTATTCTCAATTCAAATAATACACATTTATAATGAGTTATGTACAAAAATACTTCTAGCAATGTTACTCTTAAGAGCTCTTGTGTGGAACCACTGAATATCCATCAACAAAATGGATACAGAAAGGGGTTAATATTATGGCTTCAATGTAGAATATCCCTCAAGAGTTCATGTACTGGAGGCTTGGCTACCAGCTGGTATCAGTATTAAGTGATGGTGATGCCTTTAAGAAATGGTGTCTATTGGAAAGTGGTTACTTCATTAATTGAGGAGATATTAACTCTGATTTAATAGAGTGAGTTCATTCTTTAAAAAATTATATTCTAGGCCAAGTGTGGTAGCACAATGCCTGCACAAAGAGCCAGAACCAGCCTTGAATAATGTATACTGAAATTCCAATTTTAAGATTGGTCCTTAAAGATCATCATTCACATATGGGCATGAACCATGCTGCACCACCAACAAAAAGCAACCCTGATCCCTCTCTGGTTTCCTAATGCTCAGTGCAATCTCTCCTCCTCACTCTCACACTGATGCCACCTACCATGTTGAAGCATAACCAAGGACGACCTCATCAAAGATCAAACAAATGGAGCCACTCAACCATAAACTCACAGCCTCCAAGACTGTGAGCTAAATAAACCTCTTTCCTGTAGACATTAGCCAGGATTAAGGTTTTTGTGTTCGTGACCAGAAATGGACTACCACAGTTACAGTACTACTAAAATGATAATACACGTCATGGAAAATAACAGGCATCAGTAGTGCTCCCTGGGGAAAAATCTAGCACCCCCAGTTAATGCCTGAAGCCAAAGAGAGTCCTACATCTCAATTCTATATGATATAGAATTTGGAGGGGGAGTTATGTGTGTGTTATGTGTGCATGTGTGTAGACATGTTCACATGTGTGTTAGTACACTGTGTGTGAGGTGCACATGCACATGTGTGCACATATATGTGGAGGCCCAAGATGGACATTGGTATCTTCCTTGATCACTCTCCACATTATATAGAGGCAGGGTCTCTCACCTGGCTCACTACTACAGCAAGTCTGGCTAGCCAGCTTGCTCCAAGGATTCTCTCTTTCTGCCTCCCAAGCATTGGGATTACAGGCCAGCTGCCACACCCACCCATCTTTTACACAGATTCTGGGGATCTGAGGTTCTTGGCTTCACTTGCACAGCAGGCACTTTACCTGCTGAGTCATCTCCCCAGTCCTGTACTGTTTTTATTAATTTGGTAATTGAAATGGCTGCCAAGAAACTAACAGGTGGTCTATATAATAGGATGGATATGCAAAGGGATGAGTCCTCTCAAGTGAGAGGGTAAACACTGTGTGAGATTTCTACAAACTCATCTGAATGTTGTTCAATTTAAAACCTTTAAAACCTTTTCATTGTTTCTGGAGTTTTTCACTTAATATTTTGGACTGTGATTGACTGTAAGTCAACCTGAAATTATAGAAAGTGAAACTGAAGATGAATGGGGGAACTATTGTAGAGAAACAGGCAAATTCATAAAATAATACATACTTCAAGGTTTTATTTGTACAAGTTAGAAAACAAGTAAAAGGAAGTTGTAATGTTTAAGCCACAAACTTAGGTTGTTAAACTATAAAGGAATGATTGCCAAAAATGGTCAGATGATGAGCAACCCTGGGGGTAGGAAAGTTGTGACTAGAAAGGAAAAGCTACAAGGGCACAGCTTGGCAACGCTCTTCACCTTGAACCATGTGATGTTTACACACGTCACTTATAAATGCTCCTTGGCTATACATTTATGTTTTATGTACTTTTTCTGTTATGCATGGAGTGACAAAAACATTTTAAACCTTCTTTCAACCTCAGCAGTGAAAATTGAGGCAATTATTGTACAAATTACTCCCAAATAATAAGGCATAAAAATTAGCATGCCCTACACATTGCCCTGATAACAGAGGATGTTATAATTTACATTCAACCCCATTTTAGGAAACACAAACATTTGCCAATGAGTCAGCTAATTAATAAGCATCCAGAATTCAGTGCACAGAATCAGAATTTGTAGCAATCCATTTATCCCAGTTATATCTAATCCTTGCTAAATTTAAAAAGTGATTTTTAAAAACTGGAGCATCTTTATCTGCAATATTTATGACTTTTGGGAGGGAGATGTGAATAAATGCCTGTTTGCCCCAGATAGGTCACCAACAACGGAGCAAAGAATTCCATCCAAGTCAAGCTTAGTGAACCGGTGAAACCATGCCCACATACTAACCCTAATACCCCTTCCATCTCCCACTCTGTGAGGGTAGGTGAGAGTTTGAGTGAGTTCCTGAAAGTTCCATCTTGGGTCATAGAGATAAATCTTATGCAAAGATTACTGATTGCCAGGCTCGTGTTTTTATTTCCATTATGCTACTGAAAATGATGGGAATATTGTTGAAGTGGAATTTTGATGAGCAAGAAAAAGAGAATCAAAACATAAACCTCTGAAACACCAGTACATTCTCTTCCCCTTGTTCATAAAAATTAGAAAGTCTAGCTATAGCAATTGTCACTGAGGATATAGAGCTATGGGAACTTCCATAGCTTTAGGGCACATATAAAGTAGACCATCAGTTCAGAGAGCAATTTAACAGAGCCCTGCAAAGTTCAAGATGCATACGCCCTAGGCTATGACACACAGAAATCTTTGAAATGTGTCCAGTATATTTATTGCAGTACCTTTGTAGTTACAGTCATATCTAGATGCATGAGACCTGAGCTTTCTTAATTTGGGGTATTCTGTTTAAGAAAAAAAATACAGGGACTGGAGAGATGGCTCAGCAATTAAGAACACTTGTTCTTCCAGAGGACCCAAATTTGATTCCCAGCACCCACATGGCAGCTAACAACTGTCTGTAACTCCAGTTCCAGGGGCTCCAACACCTTCTTCTGGCTTCTGCAGGCATTGCATGCACATGGTGCACTTACATACATGCAGGCAAAACATATACACAAAATAAAAATAAGAAAATATTTTTTAAAAAGGAAAAGAATGCAGCATTACAAACATAAGTAAAAGCTGATTCAGAACAAAAGAAGCTGCAGGCATCATGCACATGGTGCACTTACATACATGCAGGCAAAACATATACACAAAATAAAAATAAGAAAATATTTTTTAAAAAGGAAAAGAATGCAGCATTACAAACATAAGTAAAAGCTGATTCAGAACAAAAGAAGCAATTACAAGAAGTTTCTGGTGTGAGTTAGGCTGAAATCTGTCATGTAGACCCATATTAAAAACTTTCCCCAAGCTCAGGAAAAATGCTAACATCATTCACTGCATAGACCTGAATTATGAGAGTGACAACGGCATTTCACTTCTGTTCCTCACTCCAGGCCACTCCAGGAAACTTCACGGGTTAGATGTGCTGTAGATGGCAAGTCTCTCTGTTGTGGGGGAAAATCTATGGGTGTTTAATCACTAGACTAACAAAATGAGCAAGAGCCTGAACTGGAATAAGACTGTCAGAATGACTTGTTACAGGTTGTGAGTGCTCTCTGAGCTTCAGTTCTTTCTAACTCTGGGGAGGGGGAGGGCTATTGCAATGACCAAGTTAATGCCTGAAGAGTTCTTGGCACACATACACTAGCATTCTATAACACTCTACCCATTGCTGTGACTGGCATGGTAAGATACTCATTTTAGAAACGTCACCCTGACTACTATCTGGAAAATGACTTATCATAGTTAGCTTTAGCTGTCAACATGAAACAAACCTAGAGTCACTTTGGAAGAGGGAATTGAGACTGAAGAATTATGTAGATCAGATTGGCCTCTAGGCAATTTTGTGAGGGATGCTTTTGATAGCTAATTAATGTAGGCAGGCCAGTCCATTGTGGTTGGTGCCATCCCGAGGCAGGTAGACCTGAGTTGTATAAGAAAGGTAGCTGAGCAAGTTAGCCAGCAAGTCGGTAAGCAGTGTTCCTCCATGGTCTCTGCTTCAAGCTCCTGCCCTGAATTCCTGCCTGGGCTTCTCTCAATGATGAACTGTTACCTGTTAACTGAAATAAACTCTGTCCTCCCCAAGTTTGTTTTGGTCAGTGCTTTATCACAACAATAGATAACAAACTAGGATGTGATAAATCTTAAAACTAAAGTGAAAATCTAAACACTGAAAACAAAGTAAAAAGAAGATGGTATGATTTGATATAGTAAAAGACAGAGTGGTTTGAACTCAGTGCCAGAGGCATGAATGCTAGCATCAACTTTCAATATACATTTTTATTTTTATTTTATGCATATGAGTGTTTTGACTGCATGTATTTAAGTGCACCCATGTGTGCAATGCCTATGGAGGCCAGAAGAGGGCATTGGATTTCTTGGAACTGGAGTTAAGGACAAGTTGTTAGCCACCATGTGAATGCTGGGAACCAAACTCAGGTCCTCCTGAAGAGCAGCCAGGGCTCTTAACTGCTTAGTTATCTCTCCAGCTCTCCAGCCCCCTCAATATATATTCTAGATTAAACATTGCTAACTTTCCATTTTACCCACTTTTTTACTGAGCAGTGGTCCCCTGCTTAGATTTTTTTTTTTCTTATTAACCCTTTGGCTTAAGCAGAAAAAGATAGGATTCCCACTCTCAGAGATCAGACTATAGTTCTTAAAATGCATGTTATCCACAGTGTAGAGAAAAGAAAGAAAAGTGAGAGAGAAAAATGGCCTAAGGAGAAAGTGAGCCAGTTGGTTGCTGCCTTTGATCCCTTGGACAGGGTAGATACAGTCAAAGATAAGGTTTGCACTGGGACATACCATCATTGTGGGGAACATAGATAGGTCCCCAAATTTTGCAAGCAATTCAGCAGACACATACTCTTTTTTTATTAATTTTTAATTAAAAAATACTTTATTAGCCAGGCATGGTGGCACATGCCTTTAATCCCAGCACTTGGGAGGCAGAGGCAGAGAGATCTCTATGAGTTCAAGGCCAGCCTGGTCTACATAGTGAGTTCCAGGACAGCTAGGGCTACACAGACAGACCATGTCTCAAAAAGACAAAAAAATACTTTATTATTTTTATTTCATGTGTATGAGTGTATTACTTGCATGCATATGAGTGCACCTATGTCATGCAAAGCCTGTGGAGATCAGAAGAAGGTGTCAAATTCCCTGGAACTGGAGCCTTGGACGGTTGTTAGCTGTCATGTGAGTGCTTGGATTTGAACCTGGGTCCTCTGCAAGAGCAGTCAGTGCTCTTAACTGCTGTGCCATCTCTCCAGCCCCTGCAGAACCCCCCCCCCCCTTTTTAAGGCACATGCCACATAATTCTGAAGGCTACCAGTTTCCTTTTTTTTTTTTTTTCCTTTCTTAATGTTCTAGAAGCATCTAATAGTACTTTTACTGGAGATTATTTCCAGTCTATCCTGAGAACAATTCTATAATTCATTCAGCACATTTTCTTCCTGGCAACTTTTCCTGACCACTTTCTTGCAGGAAATGTTATTACATTCTCAGCTGACCAAATTCTAACCCTCCTCAAAAACAGCTTGTCTTTTTCTTTTTCTAGACTATCACTTAAACATCTTGTAAAAGAAAGTTCCCAGAAAGAACTCCTGCATCTTGGACTGAACTTCCTGAAAGGCTGACCAACTGATTAGCACTCCAGAGATTGTGGAGCAGATCCAGAGCCTGTTCACAAATCATCTGGGGACATCTTTAGCCCCATAAATAGCCATACCTTGCCTACCTCTGTTTCTGAATTAACATTCTTGTGACTAATAAAATATATTAACTTAGCAGACCACCAGGTCTCATCAATCAAAAGCTAAGAACGTCATCAGATAGCATCTGAGACCTATAGTATAAACCAGCCCCCTGCTTTGCTGTGACCTGCCTACTGAATGTACCCACCAATATATTTGAAAAGTGTCTTGATTTGTGACAGAATCATAGGGTTTTTTTCTCCCTTGAGACACTGTATAGCCAGATAGTTTAATGCATAGAGTCAAAACTTCTGGTTTTAACCTGACACTTGCTTTGTTAAGCTGGTCACTGTAGGCCTGTGCCTGCTAGCATATCTGTAAAATGGGTATATAGTGGTGGAAAGTTTAATTAGCCTTTATCTGCAACTTTTATTGTTTAGCTAGATAGAAACATTATCATGGATTTCCATGAGTTAAGGAAAAAATAATTTTGTATAAAGTTAATTGTAGCTGAATACATGAAAAAGTCATTGTGTTTGGGTCAAACAAATGCAGATAACTGTGTTCGATAGAAGGGAGAGACTCGAAGATTCCAGCAGGAAACGCTCCAGTGTCTCCAGCATCTTCTTCCGCTGTGCCTTCTCAGACTCCCACATCCCAGCTCTCTTCTGTTCTTCATTACTCACCTGTCAGACACGAACCTTCTCAGAAAGCAACCACTGGCATCCCAGCTTAGGCTCTGTCGGGCACCTGATCACCCTTTCCTGCAATGGTGTGTCACAGAAACGGTGTGTTCTGATGTCTGATACCAACAGTGACCTCAGAGGGACCGCATCTTTCCTGTGCTTCTCCATGCTCAGAACTCAAGAACTCAAAACATGCTCAAGTCACTTCTCGAACTAAAAGACTCTGGCCCCCCTCTGCAACGTCACTCCTTGCCTCTCAGTGCTCCTCAATCTCCCCGGAAGCTTTATAAAGGAACACTTAACTAGTCACTCCAAGGCTGCTCCCTAGGTTCCTCTGCACAATCCACCGAAACCACGTGCGGTCATAGCCCCGCCCACTTGGGCTCGTGGCCCCGCCCCACCGGCCTGGGCTTCCCACCCTGCCTCCTGCCAGGCCTGCCGACCGGTCTCCAGAACGCAACTACGCATGCGTAAGCGGATGTCAGCTCGTTGGCGCGGTGACGCAGGTCGGCCGCGGCGTGCTTTTTCTCTGGGAGCGTGGTCTCGGGTGTCCGCGAAGTGGGAGCGGGAGGAGCAGGGGCAGTTCAGAGGGCGCGGCGCGGGCGTGCAGGAGGCCCCGCGCGGGCTGCGAACCCGGACCCCCGGGATGCTCGGAGCCCGTCGCCTACTCGGCGCGCTGCGCTTCTGCTCCTCCGTTCCCTGCCCCAAGCCACGCACGTCCGCCAAACTGCGCGTGCGGGAAGCGCTCGGGGTCCTGGACGCTAGTGGGGAGCGCGTGACGGTGCAGGTGGGTGTGCGGAAAGGGACCTTTGGGGACTGGTACGGCCGGTCTACCTATCGCTGTACTCTGCGCTGTCCAAAGTTGGAAATACGAGTTCCATGTATATCCAACGTTTTGACGTTGCAACACCTACAAAGTTCATACTTGAGGTCCGCGCAACCGAGTTACAAAAAGAAATCGCAAAAGAGGAGAGAGAGAGACAGAAAGAGACAGAGAGAGCTAGCGAGATCATGTTCCAAGTAACTTTACGATTTTGTGTTTGGCCGCATTCGTAATTAGTAGATCGCTGCTGCATGCGACCCAGAGACTGCAGATTGAACACACACAAGAACCCAGCCGTGTCAACATTTAACCACCTTGGTTCCTAAGATGAGATTTGCGTGTAATTAATAAATTAGAAGAAAGAGCAGAATATTGTAGTTTGACAGACTTCAGGGCAGTAGCTTGTTAATTATGAGCATGTCGCCTAAGTGCTCCAAGCCTCATTTCCTCTTTCAGACATGAAGATAATAGTAGTCTGTATTTCAGAGTCCTGAAAATTAGATGAGATAAAGGGTACAGGATATTCAGAGCAGAGGCCCTTGGTCAGTAAATGTTAGCTGCTGTTATTTCCCCTGATAGTATTTGCAGCAGCTCTACATACATCTTGTTTTTTTAATTGAATTTTTTGTGTATTTCATACAGAACATCTCAAACAATCTTAATCATCTTTATACCCCTGTTCCACTGGCACCCTCCCAATAGCTCTCTCCCTGACCCTCCACTGGAGCCCATATATTCTGTTACCACCCACTGTGTCTTCAGTATCCCCAGCCTGTCCAGTGCAAGTTCATCCACTGAGGACTAGTCAGCCTACCTAGAGTCCCTTGTTTTAGGAAGATCAGCTCTTCTTCCTCTAGCAGCAATCAGTTGCCAACATTCCTTCAGATTAGATTGAGGTCTGCTGTTCATTTTCCCAGTTCTGTGCTGTGTTATTGTCTGCCTGAGTTTGCATAGGACTTGTGTAAGCTCTGCATGCATCTTTAAGGGATCACATTAAAGCATGGTGGCCGACTTTCCTTGAATTGCTGCAACACACTGATGCAGTTGATGCCTCATAGATATTGCTATTTAGCAGTGTGAGGAAGCTGCTCTTTCCATTTCGTTTTCATGTTCTTTCCATGATCCAAAATCAAAACTGTCAAAACCATTTCTTGGGGCTGGAGAGATGGCTCAGCAGTTAAGAGCACTGGCTGCTCTTGGAGAGGACCTGGGTTTGGTTCCCTGTACTCATGACTGCTAACAACTGTCCGTAACTCCGGTTCCAGGGGATCTTATGCTCTCTTCTGGCCTCCGTGGGCATTGCACTCACAGGTGCATTTAAATATATGCAGACAAAACACATAAAAATAGAGAAATTTTGAAAAACCCATGGCTTGCACTCATTGATTAATTCAACACATGTTAATGATCTTTTGTCTACTGATGAAGATTCAGAGATGAACAGAACCTACTGCCCAAGTAACAGGCTTTCCTTCACATTAGTGCTCTTCAGTGTAATACAGAAACTCAACTACTTTAGGCTCTGAGCACTTGAAATGTGGCTGCATGGAGAAGTGTGGTAAATGTAAAATATGTAATAATTTTGAAGAGCCAGAAATATATCTGAATATACTTATATTGATTACATGTGAATAGTATTTTGGGCATAATTGGTTGAATCAAATGTATTACTGTTTTTAATTATTTATTTATTTTATTTTATGTTTATGAGTGTTTTGCCTGCATGTATGTAAGTGCACCAGTGTCGTGGAATGCCTGGTCAGAAGAGGGCATCATGTCTCCTGGAACTGGAGTTAAGGATGGTTGTTAGCACCCATGCAGATGCTGGGAAACGATCCTGGGTCCTCTGCCAGTGCTCTTTTGCTGAGCCATCCCTCCAGCCTCTAAAATGTTTTTAAGGATTTATTTTTATTTATGTGTATTTGTGTATGTCTGAGAGTTTGTGTGTCCATGGAGGCCAGAAGAGGAGCTAGAGTTACAGGCAGTTGCAAACCTCCTGATGAGTGCTGGGAACAGAATTCCAGTCCTTTGGAAGAGCAGCAAGGGCCCTTTAACTGCTGAGAAATCTCCAGCCCCAATTTTTTTTTTTTTTTTTGGCCTTTTTGAGACAGGGTCTCCCTCTAGCCCCAGCTGTCCTGGAACTCACTATGTAGACCAGGCTGGCCTTGAACTCACAGAGATCTGCCTGCCTCTGCCTCCCGAGTGCTGGGATTAAAGGCGTGCACCACCACGTCCAGCAATTTTTTTTAAACTTACATAATTAATATTTCTGTTAGCCTAGTATACAGCAACGTGATTCTTATTAGTGGGAATTCTTGAACTGTGAGGAGGTCAAGAAGACTTCCTGCATAGGTGACATTTCAGCTGTCCTGGAGGGGGTTGGTACCTCAGGTGGAGTAACTGATGGAGTGGAGGGTAGCGTGGATGTGACCCCAGTCAGAGGAACTGGGGGTGGAGACGAAATAGCATTCTAGAAAAGCTTGTTGATAACAGGAGCTCTGGAATAATAACTGTTTTTGAATTTTAAATGTATTACTTGATGCTATAACCTGGATTGTTTCTTAAAACTTTTCTGAATATTTCATTTCAAAAATGAGAATAACCACTTCAGCTCTCACGAGGGTTTAATAACCCAATATTTAAAAGAACTTAATGCACATTAGAAAGTGGTCAGTAAATGTTAACTTTCTAGCAAGAAAAATAAAAGTGGTGCTTTGGAAATTACTCTTGAGCACGAACAAAAGTAGGTACATTTGGGGAATGTGGTGAGATGAAGCGCCTTGTGCAGGAGGTTGAAGACTTCATTGCATACTGTGTAGCCTTGGCAAAAGATGAAGCACTTTCTAGTCAGGTAGACTTTGTTTCAGAGCAGTGTGACTTTTAGTCAGTAAGAAGGAAATGAGGGCTGGAGAGATGACTCAGCGGTTAAGAGCACTGACTGCTCTTGCAGAGGACCTGGGTTCAATTCCCAGTACCCACATGGCAGCTATGAACCGTCCTTATCTCCAGTTCCAGGGGAATCCGAAGCCCTCTTCTGACCTCCACAGCATTGCACTACACAGGTGCCCTCAGACACATGCAGGCAATACACTCGTACACATAAAATTAAAAAATAAAATATTTTAAAAAAAGAAGGAAATAGTACATGAAGGCAGCAGAACTTTTTTCTTACATATTCTACATAATATCCTTTCACTTTAAAACATTTGCTTATAGAGATTGCTGAGTGGTTAAGAGCACTTGCTGCTCTTCCATAGAACCTGAGTTTGGCTCCCACCACCTGTAGGATGCTTATACCTTCCTGTAACTCCAGTTCTAGGGGATCTGACTCCCTCTTCTGGTTTATATGAGTACTTGCTCACATGTGGTATCACACACAAACACACCCATAAATAAGAATAAATCTTTAAAAAACAAAAAACAAAAAACTAGAGATGATGGTGCACGCCTTTAATTCCAGCACTCAGGAGACAGAGGCATGTCTATGAGTTCAAGATTACCCTGGCCTACATAGCAAGTTCCAGGCCAGCCAGGGATACACAGACTCTGTCTCAAAAAGCAAAAAAACAAACAAAAATGGATTCTCATCTGTTTATCTGGCAATACACTTCAAAACAAGTTAGCATTTTTCTTTCCCTTCAAAAATTATGAACATACAAATAGGCCATTGCTGGGACACAGAGAAGATAATAATAGGTTTTTTGTTTGTTTGTTATAGCATCATCTCTTACTTTCCCCAAGAATGTTTAGTGGTGAATGTCTGTCTGTATCCATTTCTTCACAACACATTTTCTAATGTCTGCCAGAAGAATATTATTCTCTGTTAACTCCTATGCTAGCTAACTTCAAGTTCAGTATGTAACTGTTGTTAGTGTTACTGGTGCACTTGAATCCTCTCATTTGTACTGTCTTGCTCCTATCATTTAAGTTAAGACAGTCTTTGAAATGTGTATCTGACTATATGTTTATAACGAAAATTTTCTTTTTATTGTGTATTTTAATTTATTTGGTCTTTAGAATTTCTGTTCTTGCTGCTGAGTGGATGACACTTGCTCTTTACTGTAGCAAAAGCTCACATTTGGAAAATGTTTCAGAGGTTTTTCAGAGTAATATTTCCAAATTCTTAATTTACTGGTTAGCACACAAAGAAATGGGGTTCTTTGTGTCATTTCATGTGTGTGTTTCATTGTACTTTTTTTTGGAGACAGTCTTGCTAGGTAGCCCAAGTTGCCCTCAAATTTCAGTTATTTCAACATCCTGCCCGCCTTAGTCTCCTAACTGCAAGGATTACAGGTGCACACTATGACACTCAACTTTATGAGATACTTTTTTAAGACTTTTCTTTTTTTTGGTATGGTATTTTGTCAAAGGAACAAAATCCCATAAAGATATTCCTAGTCTTTATTCCATTATCTCTCTTGGGAATTTGACATCAGGAGAAAAGCATCAAGTTGTAAACCTTTTGTTTGCAATTGGGGAAAAAGGAATAGCTTGTAACAGCCAATATGGAGGGGTAGGTTTATCAGCTTGATGAAATACTTGGCATCCATTTAAATTGATGGACTTTATTAACAAAACAGAAGAAGAGGTGGAACACTAAAGTGGGCATCTCACTGTGATTAAGAATCATATAGACTTACGTGCACACCCAGGTAAACCAAAAGCAGCTCATTTTACACAGTTGACACGTTGAGCCAAGTCTGAATGCATTCTTTCTTTCATTTAGTCTTTTTTGAATGAATAATGAAAATGTAAAATGTTTTTTAAGCTCCCATTTTAAAATGTTTCTTTCTAGGGATGGATTCGTTCAGTCCGGTCCCAGAAGGAAGTTTTGTTTCTGCATGTAAACGATGGATCGTCTTTGGAAAGCCTTCAGGTTGTTGCTGATTCGAGCTTAGACAGTAGGTGAGTTTTTTGTTTTTTTCTTTTTCTTTTGTTTAAGAGTCCTTTGATCCTCGCCCCCTCCCCCACTTTCACTGTTCTCAGCCTCCCAGATCCAGTGTTCACTTTGCCACCAGAATGATCTTTCTAAACACATCTGTGAATGATAGCTTTGAAGATAAGTCTACATACTTGGAACTAAGGTTCTTCAAGCTCTGACATCTTCACATGCCAATATCCCTGCCCGTGCTTTGCTTCTTCTGTTTGTCCTGGGATTGAAGGGGTCCACCACCAAGCCCTGCTGCTTCTGTCTTCTGTCTACTTGCCTCCCCCGCTTGCAAACTGACTGTCTTCTAGCTCTTGTACAGGTTGTTCCCTCTGCTTGATATGGTGTCTTTTTGCCTTTACCTGTCTTATAATTCTGGTTTGGGCATCATCTGATGTTTCTATCCCATGACTGTGGCAGGTCTCTCTGCCCCCATAGTATCCTGTGTTCACCTGTCATAGAATGGATAATATTGTTTGGTAATCAGTTGTATTCTTCTTGGATTCCTTTGACTAAGGACTTTGAGTTCATTGAGAAATGGCATCTTCTTCATTTTTCTATTCTTAGCTTCTGTGCAAGAGTGTGTTGAGTTGTTTATTTGTTGAGTAAATGGAAGAAACTTTTATGGTCTCATTTATCAAATGTTAAAGTGAACACCATTTTGTGTTAAGGTGTCACCTCTGAGGGTAGAATATTTTGATTTGTTAAAATAAGAGCATTTTGCTATCCCAGGACTATTAGGATAAATGCTGTCTATTTATTGTAAAGGCTTGTGGGTCTCAACTGGGCAGAGCAACAACAACAACAAAAAAGCTGTTCTGCTTTTTTAAAAGTAATA